>NC_133379.1:2694549-2933150 GCF_049309525.1 Garra rufa
CGAATATTCTGGTCCAGCCCTAATAGTGGCTCGAGCTCTGTGATTAAATATATATATATATATATATATATATATATTCCTTCATGTGCCAGCCACTCTGCGAAACAGCCAATCAGAGCAGAGCTCATCATTATTATTCATGAACCTTCCAAATAAGGCAATAAAAGACCATTTCATTCTAGGGATAAATCCTAGTGTGGTAAATGGACCTGTAAAACCGTCACACATTTTTCTGTAATTAATCATGATTAATCGCATATTTATATATTTATATGGTCATAATTTAACACTGAACCTTAATGTAGAAACAACATGAAGTACATTTTAAAGTGCTGGAGATAGTTGTGCAAAATTGAAAAGTGCTTTAACTTCTCTCTTAAAAGGTTGTACAAACCATGAAATGAATAATGTAATAACATTTGACTATTTTTGCAACAACACCATGGTTAAGTTGGCATTACTTATGGTTTTCTGACATCAGCTGTTTATAACAGAATTCTAAACAGAATTTGAATAATTCACACTAGATCTCGCAGCAACCTTATTCAGTCTGGGCGAATTCAAACACTTCTCACTGGGTCTCACAGCATTTTGCAGTTACAGTGTCGCAAAATCAACTTCGGTTCCCGAGTAAGGCTGTTCTGAGCTTGGACAAGTGTGTTTGCGTTGCGGTCCGAGCTGATAAATGGTCTGCACTGCGCAGCTCAAATGTAGCGTGCTTTTGTTTCATTTGCCTTTTTATGTTTCTCATATGAAACAGGAATGGCAGCGCGTATAAGTTGAACAAAGTGGTGGTCGCGCCAGTGCGACCGCTTACAAAATTTAGTCACACCAGCAAAAAAAAAATGCAACCATTTGGTAGCAGTCTGGAGCCCTGCAAGCGCTTGTCAACTCTGCCATCTATTGATGTTGCGGTCTCCAGTAGATTGTTGTTGTTCTTGCGTCTCTTGCTTTTCTTTTTGGGCTGGCCCGGGCCAGTGTTGCCACCTAGTGGACAAACTAATTTGTGCAAAAACAATTCAAGCCATCCGCGCGTACCACTCCCTCGGGCCAAATAAAGACGATAGGCAGGCCGGATTTTTTTTCAGGAATATCATGATTTTATCATGATTCTTTGTAGGGGTGTAACGGTACGCTAAAATCGTATTCGGTTCGGTACAGTGTCTTGGAGAGCTCGGTTCGGTTCATTTTCGGTACAAAATAATAAGAACTTACAAAATCTTTATTTTGAAAAGCTGCCAATACACAATAGAATTCTTGCATAAAATAAATAAAAGCGACACATTTGGGTGATGTTTTACATAATTTTTTTTAAGGCTCTGAAATGAAGCGGTTGCAACAAATGTTGTTATTATTATACAAATCAGAGTGTTTATGAATGGTTATGGCGATTCATGTTACATTTGCATATTGTATTTTATGAATGAAAGTAAAACTGGCGAGGTGAATCTCTTTCTTGTTTTATTTAATGTTATCACAGGATAGTTAAATATAGGCTGTGTGTGGGTAAAAAAAAGTGCGTGAAATAAGACCACAAAAATCTGTTCTAAACATATACATTTTGACTATATTTTTTTAGATACATACGTTTATATGTATTTTATATGTATTTAAATTTGAAAGTAAAATAAATTACAATATTTATGTTAAATCATAATCTGCGTGACCCTGCCGTTAATTTGCTTTGATGACGTTCCAGGGCATTCCAAATGAGCGATTATTGTCAGCGAAGTCCACTTCAACGGATATACCGTGCTAATGTAGTAGGGAGCAGTGAACACTGCGTAGGGACCCTGTCGATCGGAACGCACCTTAACTGTGCGTGTGTTACTGTGCGTCACTCAATAGCGTCCGTGCGGAAACTCGCCTAGGAACATTGTTCTGCTGCGCTTAATATCACGCTAATAATAAATTTACATTATTTAATGAAAAAAATATACCGAAACGGTACGCAAGTGGACCGAACCGAACAGGCCGCACCGAAACGGTTCAAAACATCCCCGTGAACCGTTACACCCCTAATTCTTTGTCATGTTGGCCTTACTATTTACTACAAATTTCCCTATTGTGTGTTAAAAAAAAAAGCCTTTCAAGATGATCAAATTAAAAAGTAAAAAAGAATGCCAGACATTTAGGCCAAAGTGGGTAAAGTTAAAAATCTTTGTCATTATTTTATATTTCTTATTACAAAATAAGAATAAAGATATACATTACAAATACACATAATATACAAATAAAACAAACAGTGCTTTTTTTCAGGCACAGTTTTTAGCACTAGGCAAACATTCAAGAAATTGAAAGAGTAACATTAAAAGAATAGTTAAACCAAAACTGAATGGTGTTTTATTTTTACACCATTTACTCACTCTCAAGTTGTTTTTAAACCTGAAGCAGTTTCTTTCTTCTGTTGAACATAAATGTTATGTTGAAGAATGTGGGTAACTAAACAGTTGTTGACTTCCACAGTATTTTCCCATCTACTAGCAAATGGGGTTTGGTTAGCCACATTATTCGAAATATCTTCTTTTGTGTTAATTTTCTGTCATTTTTGATAGTAGCCTATTAGATGCAAAATCTATCAGATGTGGAGCACAACTTAGCCCAGTAATCAGGCACTGTTTGACATTTGTGTGTATGTGCTTCAAGGTAGGCGCTCAGAAAAAGTGCAAGTCAGAACAGCATGTGAATTATTGTATTATCACACACACAAGTAGGGCTGCACGATAAATCGCATGCGATTGTCATGCGTATCTAATCAGTAAAGCCGGTTCTGTGATTAGTAGTAAATCTCCATCACGTGCGTTCAGATGGCACGGTATTTAAAACACTGAAAAGCTACACTTAGATCACTGAAAAGCTACGCAATTTGATAAAATGTTTGATAAAAGTGATGGCCTGAACACATCTACATGTCAATAATCAGTCATAGGTATAGCGCCACCAGCTGGCAGCAGGAAGTTTGGCACATTTAAATGACTTTGACATAATTCTCCTATATTTACTGTATTAAATTCTTTAATTCTTTAATTAGGGCCCAAGCCCACAGGATGCCACAGAGGCTGGGAACCGGGCATGATACAGGGCCTCTACAGCGCCTCCTAGAACACAGTCAGAAAACTTGATGTGTCGCTCACACATACTTGCACGTATTCATATGAAACTCGGTACACATATAGATCTCATTGAGCCAAACAACTTTCATACTCTATGTCATAGGCTCCACGCAACAGGAAGTGAGATATTTAGCGCATGCTCTGGAATTTGATATACTTCTCCCAGGATTTCCATGGGATTGTCACCAAACTCACTCAGCATGATCTCAAGGCATTGGGGATGCAAATTTGCCGCGGGATTTTTGATATCTTGAACAATTTGGCCGAGGCGAGGCGACAAATTTATGGCGAGAAATGAGAAACAGGAAGTGTCTAATAACTGTTGCACACATTGCCTTATTCTGATGAAACTTCACCAGTTTGTTTGTTGTATGATGCCGATTACATAGATGTGACTATTATGAATCAAAGTTATAGCGCCACCAACTGGCAGCACTCAATTTTCTTCAAACTTCATCACAATAATGTCAAAAGATGGCCGATGAGAATCTGTAAAGGGGCCGATGATAAATCAAATTCTGTTGCCATGGCAACGTGTCAAACTTTAAAGTTTGTTTCCTGTGTTTTTGAGGCAGATTACATGCTTAGAATTTCATGAAACTCGACAAACATCAAAATCCAAAACCCAACAGGAAATCGGTTATTTTTAATTTTCTCAGCAAATTTTGTGTCATTTTTGCCATTTTCAGGCCTCGTACATGAACAAACTCCTCCTAGAGATTTATTCAGATGAACACCAAATTTGGTCAGTCTAATCTAAAGGCCCGTGTGACGTTAAATTGCAAAAAAAAATAGAGTTTTACTGTGGCGGCCTGACAGATTTCGATGTTTCGCCATGAAACAGGAAGTTGTTATAACTCAGGCATGCAATGTCTGAACTGTCCTAAACTTCACGTGTGATAACACTCCTGACCTGAAGACATCTACATGCCCATATTTAGTTATAGTCACCTGCTAGCAACAGGAAGTGACATGCTTTATGCTGCAACAAACTCTAGAGATTTATACAGATCAACACCAAAATTAGTCAGTCTAATCTAAATGCCTTAGCGATGTTAAAGGAACCGTATGTAAGAAATTTATTTCAGTTAATCATAAAATGGCCCTGACATGTTACTAGACATTAAGAAATCATGTTCATTTCAAATACTTATATCACTGACAACAGTGGTCCAGCCAGGATATTGTCATTTAAAGTGAAAGTTGCAGCCCACAACTGATGTTATTGTTGTCATTTTTTACACCGTTCTACAGTATTTTGAAAGTGATTGCAGTACCAGTTTTGGCCACAATCCTACATACGGTTCCTTTAAATTGCGAAGATCTTTTCGTTGAAGGGCGTGTCCGTGGCGGGCTGACAAATTTTTATGTTTCTTTTTTTTATGTTTTTTAAATTTTTTTATGTTTTTGTGTATGGTTTTAATAATCCTACTTTTCAAATTTGTAATCTCTTGTATTGTAGAATGCACGCTCCCCGCCGTCGAGAGTTTCGCGCGATCATTAAAACGAAACCAAAAGTAAAACGCGCACGTGCATTCAAACACAATTTTAATATCCCACGTTTAGAGAGCGACTCCCCAATGCGCGCAAATTAGGCTACATAAAATATCTAGGCTGTTATTAGTATGTGGGCTATAAGTAGTTGTGTAGTGTCTATAGCTCTGTATCATGCTTTAAAAATTCAGTCGAAGTGTAGTTTATTTTTAGTTGTTACATAACGTCACACGGTAGGGCAGTCACTAATTATTATTTTGGTAATCGAGTAATCTGTCAATTATTCTAACGATTAATCGAGTAATCTGATCTTTTTTGTTATAATAAAATTAAAGTTAACAATAGCCATTAAAATGACTTAAAATAAATATATAATAGCAATGAGGCAATAATAATTAGTTCAAATAAAGTATTAAAAGCAAGTAGTCATATGGTTTTATTGAAAAAAAAAACATGACAGTAAAGCTAATGTACAATATGCATTATAACAAATGCCTGCAGAGGGCGCCAACGGCATGACGATTGTTTTTACAATTCAATCTTTTTTAATCCATTCAAATGTCCACTTAATCTTTAATATTTGGCCATTTCTTTATGACAGAAATGTTAAATTTTTATTTTGAAATCGTGATGAACAGTTAGCACATTAAGAAAGATATTGATGTATTCTTCTGTGTTTGCGTAGGTTTATAAATGAATTACCTTACAAATCTGATGAAATAGCACATGTTGGGTTTCCAGATTAATGTTATTATAAACTCAAACCCACAACAACATGCAGAGATGGAGTTTGCAGTGTTTCCCCTAGTTTTACAGCTTTGGAGGGGGCTGGAGGAGGTAGCCAACGGTACGTTTTTCAGTACTTTAGCTTACTTTATTTTTATTACTTTTAATCAAATGAAAATTAAACCCTTTTACTGTTAAAATAAATACATAGAAGAAAAATTGTGTGAATATTTAGTTAGTTTTAATATTTTTTGTATTTTTTCTACAATTAAGCAGTTAATCTTGTTAAAATATATATTTTTTATCATTTAATTGTTTTATTTAATTTGCCAAAATATAGGAATATATAAACGCCTACATTATACTGTACAAAGTAATACAAGACTAATATAGTTCTCTCTCGATACTTCACTCGTACTGCGTCTAAAAAGACACTATGGGGAAAACTCCTTTTTCTCAGAGACTGAAGCATTTCAATAACGCAGTGGCGATCTACGGCTACCAAGGTCCAAAGAGCAAATTTCTATTGGCGTTGTTGCAAATGGCACGCCGTTTCTGTCGCTCGTGCAGAGCCTCTCTGCACTCCGCTGACTGTCACGGAGACGGAATTAGGGATGAGCGAGTACAGCATTATCTGTATCTGTATCTGTATCTGTTAACCATTTGAATTATCTGTATCTGTATCTGTACTCGGAGTGGGCGGGGCCTAACCCGGAAGTGGGTGGGATTTAACCTGGAAGTTGGTCATGTTGTCTTGAAATGGACGGGGCTTTAACCGGTATGTTATTTTAAGCATGCAATTGATATGGGTTGATCAGAAATTGTTATATTTATTGCTGATTAGAAAACTATTTACATGACAGCATCAGCATTGAGCTTCAGATCAGTGGTTTTGATCATGATAACAAACTAACCATATACAGAACAAGTTTTGCAACAATGAATACAACACATGCGGTTGCAATTATGAAGTAAAATGTAATGGACAAGAGTTTTCATTTCAACATAACTTTCTTTTTTTAACCTTGAGCAGTGTGATTTTTTATTTATTTATTTATTTGGTTCTTTTTTTCCCCACACCAGGTATGTGTGTGTGTGTGTAGCTTATTCATTTGTAATATAGTTTTTTTTATACCACTACTTCGAACCAGCAGAAGGTTTAAAAAAAAAAAAACTCAGATGAACGGCAGAGAGAGGGAGAGAGTGTGTGGGTGTGTAACTAATTAATTTGTAATACCACTACTTCCTTTTTTTATTTTTTTATTTATTTATGAAATACAAAAAAGAAAGTGTCAGACACTCAGTGAGTGAAGTAAAAAAAACTGGTCAGAGCCAATTGACTGTTTAAAAAAGAAAAAAAATTATCCGACAGGCAGAGACGCGAGTCGCTTTTACCAAGCACCACGTCTGAACAAACCCCGCGTTTACCAAAACTCTACTGGTTAAGTAAGTACTACAAACAAACCAAAGTAAAAAACAAACCTGAAGCTGAAGAAACCCTAAACGTTAACGGAAAAAACCCGCAAACCTAAGTGACTGAGGGAGAGAACGAGAGAGAGCGCGCTGTTCTCTTCTCTTCTCAGTGTTCTGTGTGTGTGTGAGCAGAGCGGGACCGTTCACATGTCGCGCCTAAAAACGTGTGGAAAACGCTAGGCACGCCGCTTTCTTCCTTATCAACAAAGCGCTCGGGCGCTTGCGCTCCGGAAGCATCTGCCGTTTCTAAGCAACCATCAGCTGCGCTCTAGCTCCAAGCTTCGGTGCGCTTGCTGCATTCTGAAAAGTTGATTTGTTTCGCTTCCATTATGCGCGCGCAAGCCGCGCGTCTACATTTAAAATAACGAATTTGAGCACGCAAAAGACGCTACATGTGAACGGCCCCTAAATCTGTATGTGTGTAGGGGAGGGACGCTGTGATTAGTCTATCACAGAACGCAGACACAGTAAACTACCCAATGAGAATTTTTATTCAATCCGAGCACAGATATTGACTCGTATTACTCGTATGATACTCGTACTCGGCAAAAGTGCTTTATCCGTGCCGGATACTCGTTTCAGCCGAGTATCCGGCTCAACTGTAGACGGAATGTTCCCATTGCGGGAATATGAGTCTCACCTCAGCCTACCCCCACAGGTAGCGCCCCCACAGCCTACCGCAGTTATAGCGAAGAAAATAAAAAACAAACATACTCAAAAAGAGAGCAAATTTTCTCTTCCACTATTGTTAAGCAGCGATCCCACGCGCAGTCAGTGGATCGTGCCCTCAGCAGACGGCCATTCAGAATGATCACACTGAAACAGATCCTCTCACAAATTCGTCCAGGGGACTGGTTTTGTTCGCTGGACCTGAAAGATGCGTACTTTCATATCCAGATCGCCCCCCATCACAGGCGATTCTTGAGGTTCGCCTTCGAGGGAGTGGCATATCAATACATGGTCCTGCCCTTTCGACTGTCCCTAGCTCCCCGCACGTTTACAAAGTGCATGGATGTAGCGCTTTCCCCTCTGAGACAGATGGGAATCTGCGTCTTGAACTACCTCGACGATTGGCTCATTCTGGCCCAATCGAGAGACAAGCTAATACACCACAAATCCTTTCTCCTCAGCCACTTAGAGTGCCTAGGACTCAGGGTCAACTTTGCCAAGAGCAATCTGTCCCCCAGCCAACACATTTCGTTCCTGGGCGCAGTTTTCGACTCTGTTCAAATGAAGGCAGTCCTTGCGCCGCAACGAGCCTTGGCTATTCAAAAGCTTGCGGCCTCCTTCAAAGTCGGAGCCCTTCGCCCTCTCAAAGCTTTACAGAAGATGTTGGGCCTTATGGCTTCTGCATCCCCAGTACTTCAGTTGGGACTGCTGCGCATGTGCCACCTTCAGTCTTGGCTAAAACCGAAAGTTCCATATTACGCCTGGCGTCAGGGACGCCTGCGTCTCAGCCCTGAACCCTCGGAAGGACCCTCAGTGGATGGAACAGGGCGTTCCCCTAGACACGGTCTACAGAAGGAAGATGGTGTCGACAGATGCTTCCAACACGGGTTGGGGAGCACTGTGCGACGGCAATCCGGCATTCAGCCGCTGGTCGAAAGCGGAAAGCCGCCTTCACATCAACTGTCTAGAAATGTTTGCAGTGTGTTTAGGCCTTCATTCCCTTCTAAGAGTCTTAAAGGGACAGGGCTCTAGACTAACTTTTTGCACTGGTTGCACTGGTGCGCCTAACTTTTTTTCTTAGGTGCACCAGCACAAAAGTTAGGTGCACCCAAATTTTCAACCGCATCACATTTTTCACCGTAGTTTTACAAGTTCACTTTTTTTTTAACTTTTTATTTTATTTATTTTTTAATCCCTGTCCATATAGGCAATATTGACTTGTAAATGATTAACTAACAATCTGGTCAATATAAAGTTCTTTATTTGAAGCATATTTTTTCCCCCAGTACTTTACCCTACTTTGTGTAATAACGAAAACATTTCAGTGAAAAAATAAGTCCAAAACTCTCTATTTTAACATTTTGAACAATAGGGCTCTACAATTTTTTTTTTTTTTTTTTTTGAAATTCTTGTTTTAATTTTTCTCATAATCAAATGAAAGCATAAACATTTATTTATTTTTAATCAAATGAAAAATAAACTTTTTTAATTTTTGGCAAACATATATCTGATTTATAAATAGGAATATATAAACACCCACATTATACTGTACAAAAGTAATACAGGACTAATATTGTTCTGTTTCATGTTAAACCGTATTTTATTTTTGCCATGCCGTGAAGTTTATGTGTGTACAGTATGATATGATGCTTTCTCAAATGAAACGGTAAAAGTGACACAGTAGGTTTGGAGATTGAGTTTATCTGTTCATGTGAGACGCAAATGCCAAAGATTTGCGGGAGCGTCACGCGTGCTTCAGTAGCCTATACGCATGTAGTTAAAAAAAAAAAAATACACGTCTCCACCATTAATACATAGAGGCAAACGGAACATGCAGGATTCATTTTAAATGGTCTTTTTGCCTTTCAGTTTTCACAGACACTAGTCCATATCGCGATTTGAATTAAGTGACAGACCAACTTTTGATTTATCAATCCAGAAATCAACGTATTACGTGGCATTCCGCGCCATAGTAAATTCGGTTTTTATGAATGAGTCCGCGATCCAGTCCGTGTTTTTGCGGAGGAGGCATTGTTAACGCTTGACAATGTAGAGACATCCTGACTGCATCACATGCATTTTCAAACGTACACACACGTACAGGAATATCTGGACCACGGCCAATCAGAGGGGGGGGCGGGATCCGTCCTTCATCTCTGATTGCTTTAGACCACGATATGGGTCTAATGTGTGTCTGTTGTTGAGCAACAGGGAGACTTTAAGAGTGACGGAGTTTCGTTTTTTTCCCCCTCGAACGGCTGGTCGCACCGGTGCAACCTTTGATTTTTTTTAGTCGCACCATTGAGAAATTAGGTCGCATGTGCGACCAAATTGGTCGCACTCTAGAGCCCTGAGGGACATCACGTCTTAGTCCGCTCGGACAGCATGACAGTCGTGTCCTGGGGGGGACCGTCTTTCATCGAGACGTCTGTTCACTCTAGTGGAACGTCTCGTGAAATGGGCCCAGCTGAACCTGCGTTCATTGAAAGCAACGCATGTACCAGGCATGTTGAATCAGGGAGCAGACATGCTATCTCGGAGCAACGTCTCCTCAGACGAGTGGATGATCCATCCCGAAACGGTTCAGGAAATATGGGCTGTCTTTGGCAAGGCGAAAGTCGACCTTTTCGCCTCAGAAGACAATTTTCATTACCCAATCTATTTTTCAAAGGATCAGGATGCGCTGGCCCACGATTGGCCCAGCCTCCTTCTATACACGTTTCCCCCGATCGCCCTGATACCTCAGGTCATCAGGCGAGTCAGGGAACAAAAACTCAAAGTCCTGTTGGTGGCCCCATTCTGGCAGAACCAGCATTGGTTCCCAGACCTGCCTCGGCTGCTATCGTCAGCCCCCTGGCCTATTCCACTGAGACGAGATCTCTTAACACAGGCAAACAAAACGTTATGGCACCCTCAACCGGAATTGTGGGTGCTTCACTTATGGCCTCTCGTCGGGAGCCTGGACACCTTCCCGAGAGGGTCTTAAGCACTATTTCTCAGGCTAGAGCACCGTCTACAAGACGGCTCTATGACCTTAAATGGTATGTCTTTTCCACTTGGTGCTCCACACGCGGTGCAGACCCAAACTCGTCTGACATATCAGTGATATTGTCTTTCCTTCAGGAGCTGTTGGATAAGGGACAATCTCCCTCCACGCTCAGAGTCTATGTGGCAGCCATTGCGGCATTCCATATGCTTATGGATGGCCAGTCTGTGGGAAAGAACGATCTAGTTGTTAATTTTTTGAAGGGTGCACGACGGCTCAATCCGCCTCGCCCCATCAAAGTCCCTTCCTGAGACCTTTCCACAGTACTACAGTAGTACCGGTATATCGGTCAACCCTACCAGCAAGTATTGCTCGCTACCACGACAATTCTCAATTTACACACCATGGACACTAGGCAATCTGTCTAAACTGAATTTTACATGCAGACACTCATATGAGGAGATTTAAACAGTTAATTAGTTATTCAGAGAACTTTAAATTGCATTTTTGAATATAAAAATAGTGTAAAGGTCTGGATCTAAGTGACCTCATAGCTGGCTACAATCATGCTTCTAGAGTTACAAGCACACAAACTCTGGAAAAATTAGATACATTTCTAGTTTTTAAGACCTAATGGTTAGAGAGTCTGGCTTGTAACCTGAATGTTGCAGGTTTAAGTCTCATTACCGGCAAGGACTGTAGGTGGGGGGAGTCAATGAACAGTGCTCTCTTCCACCCTCAAAAGCACATGACAGGGAGCCAACTCTGAACCGGACTGTTTTTGATCCACGTTTTTTTCCCCCAAAACAATTTCCATTCCAGCATTTGCTGAATTGAATGAAACTGAATTCAGGTATACCTTATCTTGCAAAATGGAGACAGCTAGAGGACATATTGCCTCCATTCAAATAAATCTTAATAACTTTTAAAAACATGTTACAAAAAGGTCTGTGTACTTTTTCGTTCATTCATTATTCTATTTTGGAATGAAAGATGTAATTTAAAAAAGGGTGCAGCTTAGTTTTTTTTTTTAAGAAAAAAAGCAGAATGGCTGTATTTTGTTTTCCAAATGTATTGTTGTCATCAAATAATAGTATTAGAAAATTGGACACATTTCCGATCGTTTTTTAATTTGTAATATTTATTTTAGGGGTGGGCATAGATAAATTTTTTTAATCAAGATTAATCTAGATTAAATCTTGGAATTAATCTAGATTAATCTAGATTAAAATGGCTAATTTGAATTCTGCTGAAGGCATTCAGAATATGTGTGCTACCCAAATAATGACGAAAAGTAAGTCTTCGAGAATGGGCCAGGTGGCGAATTAGAACAGGCGCTCATCTCCTGTTTCCAAAATGCATCACAAACTGCTTGACAATTGCATTTACAACATAATTACCTATACAAACTTGTGTAACCAAGTACTTCTGCGCAAAAGGCTCGATCTTCGATTAAACTGCGTTGCTTTTAAAAGCGTCAATTCAGTTGTTGCATATAGTTTAATGTCTTTATTTCGGGATTATCAAAGTTAATGATAACTCACGTGCCCCAGTAAAAAGGGTCTAGCAACGCACCTGCCCTGAAGCGGCTTCATAACTGCATCTATGTCTGCACATCTCATTTGATGTGGTAATTTCACAGAAGTTGAAGACTCATTCTCGCCCCCTACAGTGCAATTCGACTAGGTATACGTCATCCGCGCTAAAATATCAAGGTGAAAGTCATCATATCTTGCGTAGTTTAGACCCAGCTCCCAACCCAACTTTGAAAATAGATTAACGGCGATATTTTTTTTAATCGCCCGATAAGAGTCTCACGTTAACGCAGCACGTTAACGCCGATAACGGCCCACCACTAATTTATTTGTACATTTATTGTATTTCATTTGACTGATCCTATCTTTACCCGGAAGTAAATTACACCGTTGTGCGGGTATCAGTGATGCGCGGGTTGATCCGAAATGAACGGGTGCCTGCGGTTACGAGTCATCCAAAAATATTTGTAATGATATTCAGGTCGCGGTCTGTCGGGTCGTTTGAAAGAAAGATGCCAATTAAACCTTTGTAATTTATATAGTACTAGACACACTTTTCTATGAAATACATAGACCTACACTTTATTGGCTGAATAATATTTACCTTTTGAATGTTGAGCGTTATTAACTGTTATTAACCAATTTCCCAACACGTTGAACTGAGCAATGCCATTGTTCCATTTTAATAGGCTACTTCTAAACGCATATATCAGTAATGTCAGCTTTATGTATTTTCTGAGAGGGGGTGGGATTTTTTGGGGAAAGTTGGGGGAGGGAGAGACGCAAACTTCAATTAGACTGGATAAACACATGCAGCATCAATCGTTAAGAAAATGGTATTCCTAATAAATGTCTCGAATATTTTGATTATGTCCAATGTTTCTCTTTCTTTTTGGAATTATTAGGCACATTTCACTATGTCTTTTCAAATGCCTAGGTATGTTTAATTTCCTTAATTATAAAATTCAGCACTATTTTTTTACGTTTATTCAAGCAATAATATATAAATTATCTCATGTATATGCTTGTTTAAAACCAGCGATTAAAAAGCGAATTCTGAATAAAAACGGTACTTTTTCTTTACATTTCCAGAGAGCGAAACGAACGAAATTAAGCATTACTTGATAAATTCAAGGCACTATAATTTCCTATTATTAACAACTATTATAGCTACACAATTAATATATATATATATATATATATATATATTTTTGGGCTCAGATGCCCAAAGTGCCCTTTTGTCAGAGGGGGACGGAAAGACGTACATTTGGGGACGGAAAGGCAAGAATTGCGATAGGGCTGGATTAAACTTCAAAAGGCAATGATGTCATTGAATAAATAAGCATGCAGTAGGTTTCAAAGTCAAAACACGGCACTGATGTCTTTATATGAATGTATCTGAAGGAAACCGACTGTCCTCAGAAACATGTCGTTGTCATTTTCATTTATTGTCTGATAAAGAGCGTTAATGCTGATTTGTATACAGCCGTTACTAGGGAAACCTTAATATTTCAGCGCTCTTGAAGCGCCCCCTTGTGACAGAGAATGACTTTTTCTTTTCCACAGTTTTTCAGCTCTTTATGGTCAAATTATTGCAATTATCGACCTACGTTGTTATGCAGCAAACACAGAAGGCACATTAACTTCTTTCACATTTAGGGGGCATTTTCTCATAGCCGTGTTCCCGCATTCCTTCAATATTTGCATAATTAGCAAGAGGAAATCTAAAAACCGCCATTTTGAATCGAAAACGAGGCTGTGAGGGATAGCAGTCCAGCAGCGCCCACTGTGGCATATTGTTGCGTACCGGGATGTAATCGTTTAATCATAAAAATAAAGAGAATATCATTTCATAAATTTCCACAGGACAAAGAACTTCAGAAAATGTGGATTATTGAAGTTCGACGGGTGATATGAACTAACTTAAGTAAGAATATTGCATTTATTTTAGAAAATGACTGTGAAAACTAGCCGGTTGGCTAATTACGAATTTATAATGTGAGCATGTTTATCTTCCTTTAAACATTTATGCAGAGCTAAAATGTTATGTTTTACTACAACAACTAAACTAAATATAATTTTGTATAGATTACAAAGAACTGAGTGTGCTCAACATTTTACTCAGGATTGTTTTTCAAAAACACTGACTGGAATTAGGAATCTTAAGGAGGGTTCAGCTCAGTCTGTGTTTACCTGGGCTCAAAAGCCCCATGAAAGGAAAACTTTGCGATCGTAAATGAAAAAGATATTATTTTCAAATGATGTTTTAGTCGTAAGTCTCTTTCAGACAACATGTTAAGTCATACAAAAAACAGTGGTTAGAAAGTTTATTTTTATGCAAAGCAATCAAAAGATAACATTTATTTATTAGTTTGCCGTGTAGTGTTTGAGGTCAACCCCTTTTAAAATCGCAAAATAATATTCAGAGTAGGGCTGGACGATATTTTGCATGTGATTGTCATGCGTATCTCATCAGTAAAGCCGGTTCTATGATTAGTAGTAAATCTCCATCACGTGCGTTCAGATGGCGCGGTATTTAAAACACTGAGCCGCAGATCACTGAAAAGCTACGCAATTTCGCGTTGAAAATGGACTGCGATTCATCCACGATTTTGAACGTGAAATTGAGTAGCTTTTCAGTGATCTATGGCTCAGTGTTTTAAACTGAGCCGAGTGAACGCACTTGATGGAGATTTACTACTAATCACAGAACCGGCTTTACTGATGAGATACGCATGAAAATCGCATGCGATTTATCGTGCAGCCCTAATTCAGTTAGTCAACAGGCTAGTTTCCACAATCAAAGTTAGGTCATATGTCCCGTCGAACAATCCACGTTTTCTGGAGCTTTTTGTCCTGTGGAAAATCGTGAAATGACGTATTATTTCACGGTTCTACGATCTACATCCCGGTACGCAACAATACGCCATAGTGGACTGCTCAACTGCTATCCCTCACAGCCTCGTTTTCGATTCAAAATGGCGACTGGCTGAATAGAGTGTATTGCGTTCACTAGAGAGTGTCGTTCCAGAGGATAATGTAGAACGTAGAGCACTGGTGAGAATATGCTGGTCTCGCGAGAACCAAGTTTTGTTTACAGCAAAGGAAAACCAATCTCCTCTTGGCTTACTGATTGATATTATTTTTTTTTATTTTTTTTTTTCAATTTGTACTTCTAATTTGTGACTGGTGTTTTGTTGTGCTCTCTCCTCTGCGATTCTGTGCTCGTCACTTCTCACCATAGCTTACGCTACATCCTACATCATCCACTGGAATGCCATTCTCTCATGAACACAAGAACTACAATTAGCAGAAGCTAGAAATTACAGTTTACGAAGTTTTATAAAAGGATATTTTGCTTACAAAAGCAAGAAGGGCTTTTTTAACCCCCGGAGCCATCCAGAGCACTTTTTTTATGATGGATAGACAGTTTACTGAACTTCTATTGGACTATTGAATATCACCCATTCACTGCCATTATAATGCTTGGAAGAGCCAGGACATTTTATTTTATGTAACGCTGATTGTATTTGTTTGAAAGAAGAATGTCATATGCATTTTGGATGGCTCGAAGGTAAGTAAATCAGGTGGTAATTTTCATTTTTGGGTGAACTATCCCTTTAAAATAGTAAGTGAATGGAATAGAAATATTCATTAAAGTTAAACACTGTAAAAACACAAATAACATGATTACATAATTAAGCAACATAATTATTTTATCCTAGACCTACAGAGCTTTAATAAAGTTGTAGATAAAAAACACTTCCTCAAAAAAAAATCCAGCATTAAACACTTGAAAATAGTAGGTTAGTTTATATTACATGTTTAATCAGCATCATAAACTAGTGTCATTCGACTAAATTGGCCCCTAACAGAAAGGCTTGAAATAGAAGTCAAATGGTGGAACCGGTTACACCACTTGACATTTCGATTTAAAATCAAATTTGACAGGCATTACCATGGTACATGGTAAGTAGAATACAGGCAAGTACATGGCCTTGGTGGAAATTTTTACAAATTAAATTGCAAAATATTAACAAAATGGCTCCTTGAATGGTGGTTGCACCACATTGACACTTCAGGAATTTGACTTGACTTACATAATTTCCCAAATTAATTATACTACTCAGAACAATGGTGCTCCATTTATTTTTATTTATTATTAAATAGTACTAACATAAGATTATGCCAAACCAGCTGATTTGGTGTTTTATTGAGAATTTCACCTTTTTTAAACAAGATAAATTATTTGGTATAGGGCTGCACGATTAATCACACGATGTTATGAGGCGCGTTTAGTCAATGAAGCCGGTAATTTGATTAGTAGTAAATCTCCATCACGTGCATTCAGCTTGTGCATTCAGCGTTCGGCTGGAGCGACAATTAATACACAGAGACATAAATCACTGACAAGCTACGCCAAATCCAGACCCATTTTTGAAAATTGCTTATTTGTGTCATATGGCGCCAGTGTGTGTGGCCGGCTGCCTGTCCCTCCGATCTTTGATTGTTTTTATGTTGTTTTTATTTATCGTCATTTTAAATGTTGACTCACTGTATGTCTATGATCGACAAACGCTTCTAAATTTGCGATCATCTGTTGGAAATTTTGCTGAGTTTCATCAGTATGGACAAAAAACCTGCCCTCCATTACTCTCTGGTGTACCAGTCTACCTGTGCCACACGCCGGCTCCACCTTTACATAGGAGACGTGGACGCCGTGGAAAACGCAGCGGAAGGCTGGTAAAGCTTAAGGCCGGCTTGTCGCTCTCTCATGCGGATCAAATCAGGATGACTCCACCGTCGGATTACCGTTTTGTGCCATGGCGCTCCCGGGAGTCGAGCGCTCTCCGCGAACTTTTACCGTCCGACTGCACGTTTTTTAATTCCCCTCGGACAACTGGCGCGGGGGTGGCATAACGACTGTTTACAAAAATAAATACATTTGCAAAAAACTCAGTACGACCTCATCTTATTCCAGCTTTGAAGTCAATATGTTTGAACTTGGCCCATCTCTCCCAGTGCTTTGCGCAATTTTTTATAGACCACCAAAATATAACAAAGATTTCTTGCAGGGTTTCTGCAGATATGAACAAGTGAAATTTAAGACTTTTTAAGACCTTTTTAATACCACCTTATATGAAATTTAAGACCGAAACCTGTAATGGAAATAGATATTATATTACATGCATATATGTAATATTTAATGTGTTTAATGTAAAAAGTAAACAATGGCTGTCATAAATTATATTTATTACTACGATATACAGTGAACTTTTCATATCAGCAGATACTATTCCACACAAAATATCCCCATAAAAGTACCACTAGAAATATCTGATGTAAAAAAAAATTCTGAAGCAATATTTTCATCAGTGCTCTATTAGCTTTTACATCTTAAATCTGCATATTTGATTTACCTTTATAAAGGCCTTTTTTTTTTTTACTTTTGAAATGTATGCATTACCTTTGAAATTTATTTTATGAATTTATCAATAAATTCTAAATGGCTGTTAGCAGTGAGATTACACAATTTACACTGCAAAATTAAAAGTGAGATTAATGTTTTAAATACATTTATTGATTTATAAATATATAAATTAGAAATGTTGGGTGTGGAGGCATACTTTTAAACACACTAAACTACCTGCAGGTGGCGGTAAGTCACTTTCATGAGCGAGTTATTTCAACTGATTGAGCAAAACGCTGAATCACAGCAAAACGTTGCTAGGAGAATGCTTCTGCTGCGATCCTTGCTTGGAACTATTTTCGTTGGTGAAACAGAACAAAACAGTGAAAATATTTTGTCTAATATGTAAGTAACTACTTGACTAACTACTTGTTTATTGAGCTAAAATTAATGTAACATTTGTAATTGTGAGAATATTCAGCAAAAAGCTCACTTGGTATATTACTGAACTATATCATGTTATAAATAAACTATACATTTTAAATTTTTACCTCAGTGCGTTTCTTTAGAGTGCTGTTACATTCATTTGTTATGTCACAAATAGACCAGAAATACACTATCCATTATCAATTTCTGTTTAACGTTACGTTGAATGTATTAAAATAGGAATCTTTCTTGCCTTTCGATGCTTCGCTAGTTGTTTTTGTCACTTCAGTTTTAATCAGGCGGTTTGTTCGGTCGGGCAAGTAAAAAAAATAAAATTTAAAGTATCTCCAAGGCTGGCGGTCAGATAGCTTGACCTATATTTATTATTATTATTGAGAACATTATATACAGAAAAAGGTAGTTTGACCTGTATTCTGCTACTGCGATTCTGTCTGAAGACGCAGTAACTTCCGCAGGGGGAGAAAAAAATCTACAGTTGTTAGCAACTATATTCAGTTTTTTCAAGCTAAGTATCGCTAAACTTGCACTTCCCCATAGCTAAAAAGTTAAATCCATTTTACTTCTGTGGTACAATCAGAGAGAGACTCGCGCCAATAACAGAAAGCTGATTGGCTATTGCATGCTGGTCTCATTTGTAGTTTAAATACAGCAAATTATATTTGGAATAGAGAAATAAAGAACTACAACACCACGGAAACAACAAAAAGAGAATTTAAATGAGCATTAGAGGTAGCGTTACATGGACATCGGAAAAATAAGACCTGTGTGAAATTATTTAAGACATAGAACAGCGAATTTAAGACTTTTTAAGGCCTAAAATTTGGATTTTTAAATTTTAGACTTTTTAAGACTTTTTAAGACCCCGCGGAAACCCTGTCTTGGGAGATTTTACTGATTTCTTGGCTGGAACTATGCCAAATTATGACCGTGTTTTAATTCTTGGTGATTTTAATATTTATGTTTGCTGTCCAGATAAACCACTGGCCAAAGACTTTTTAAATATCATTGACTCTTTTAATCTTGCACAGCGTGTTGTTGGTCCTACACAAGAGCATGGCCATACCCTTGACTTAGTTTTGACCCATGGTATTTCTGTTGTAAACTTAGAGGTGTACGATGCATCATTTTTAGATCATATGCCTGTGATTTTTGACTTTATGCTTCCATGTCCTGTGGTCAAAAAGCTGTGCGCTCCTGCGCAGCGCTACCGTGCTGTTACGTCCTCCACTGCGTCTCAATTCTCTGCTTCATTTAGCCATACCCCCACTGTTGATCCTTGTATTGCAGATACTGAGGCACTTCTTTCTTGCTTTAATTCTAAATGCCTATCTATCTTAGACTCTGTGGCTCCGATGAAAACTAGGCATTTAAAACCTAGTCCTGAGCCTTGGCTGAATGATGTCACACGCACAGCCAGGCGTGAATGTAGAAAAGCAGAGAGAAAGTGGAAAAAGGACATGTTACAGGTGTCTTTTCAAATTTTAAAAGATAGCTGGCGAATCTATCGGAAAACTGTAAAAATTGAAAGAACTAAATATTTTTCTGATATTATTGATTCCAATTGTAACAATCCCCATGTTTTGTTTACAACCATTAATAATGTGATCAATGCAATTTTTTGCATTTTTTTATTGATAAGGTTGAGAGCACCAGAGCCCTCATACACCTTCCTTTACCTAGTCCATCAATTCCAATCACACCCCCAGCTGTATTAGACCAATTTGAGCCTGTTGGTCTGCCTCTGTTAAAAAAAATTGTTGGTCATATGAAACCCTCTGGTTCCCCTAGTGATTTTCTTCCACCCCGTCTCCTTAAAGAGGTTTTTCCAACCGTAGCTCTCAATGTACTAAATATTATAAATAGCAGTCTGACAAATGGTACTGTTCCGGATGGTTTTAAGCACGCCGGGGTACAGCCATTGCTCAAGAAGCCTGGTCTTGACATTTCTGTCCTTTCAAACTATAGGCCAATTTCAAAACTTCCGTTTATGTCAAAGATCTTAAGTCAGTTAAATGTGTTTCTTAGATGAACATAAAATTTTTGAGGTGTTCCAGTCAGGTTTTAAAAACCAACACAGCACAGAAACTGCACTACTAAAAGTTTTTAACGATGTTCTTCTAGCCGCAGACTCTGGCCACTGTGTCATCCTGGTCCTGCTCGACCTAACTCCGGCCTTTGACACGGTGGACCATGACATTCTCCTGTCTCGACTAAAAGACTGCGTGGGAATCCAAGGCAGTGCGTTACAGTGGTTTAGGTCATATCTGACAGGGATAAGTTTTAGTGTCCATTTGGGGTCTGCTGAGTCCTCTGCTGCCCCTCTCACCTGTGGAGTGGCCCAAGGCTCTATTTTGGCCCCACTACTCTTCTCCCTATACCTCCTTCCTCTCGGGGCCATTCTCCGCAAACATGGCGTCTCTTTCCATTTTTATGCGGATGATTCACAAATTTACATGCCCTTAAAACGAAAGCAAACTCATTCTGTTCAACAACTTTTAGAGTGTGTTGAGGAAATTAAATCCTGGTTGTCAGCAAATCTGTTACATTTTAATGACACTAAGACAGAGGTCATACTGTTTGGGCCTAGTGATGCCTCTGTTGCTGATGTAGATCTGAATGTTCTGAAACAATATCAAAAGTCCATTGTAACAAATCTCGGTGTAAAATTGGACTCCAATCTGAAACTCGATGTTCAGATCAGTGCAGTTGTTAAAGCAAGCTTTTTTCAACTGAGACAACTGGCTAAAGCCAAACCATTCCTTTCTCGGCATCACTTTGAGATTTTAATTCATGCTTTTATTACGAATCGCTTAGATTATTGCAATTCACTCTATTTTGGGCTCAGCCAGGCATCACTTGCACGATTGCAGCTTGTACAGAATGCTGCTGCACGGCTTTTAACTGGTACTAAAAAACGAGAGCACATTACTCCGATCTTAAAGTCATTGCACTGGCTCCCGATTCGTTTTCGTATTGATTTCAAAATTCTCCTATTTGTTTTTAAATCCCTGCATGGCCTTGCCCCTCAGTATATGTCAGACATGCTCCAGCTCTACTGTCCTGCTCGCTCTCTTAGGTCAGCTGACCAGTCCCTTTTGGTCATCCCTAAAACAATGAGAAAACTCAGGGGGGAACGTTCCTTCTCTGTCGTGGGTCCTAAATTCGCCATCGTCCGCGCAGTCATCTGCGTTTATATGATAGAATGATTTGCCGTTGCATCTTGACAGATTGATTCTTTTATGGTTTTTAAGTCATCGCTTAAAACACATCTTTTTACTCTTGCTTTTAACTCAGTCTGAGTTGTTGACTTTTATTGTTTTATTGGTCTTATTCTTGACTGGTGTTTTTACTGTACTTTTTTATATTAGTATGTTTATCAAATTGATATTTATTTTATTTGTGATGCTACCTAGTTTTGTTAGGCTGTGTACAGAACTTTGGCTGACCTTGTGGTTTTTTAAAGTGCTCTATAAATAAAGTTGGATTGGATTGGAAATTGTGCTCAAAATCGCATTAGATTTTGAGCGTGATTTGACGTAGCTTGTCAGTGATTTACGCCTTTGTATATTAATTGCCGAACACTGAACGCACGTGATGGATATTTACTACTAATCAAAGTACCGGCTTAATTGACTAAACGCGCCTCACAACATCATGCGATTAATCGTGCAGCCCTAATTTGGTACTAAGTTTTTACAGTTACACCACATTGACATTTTTGCGATTATCCCCCAAATATTCTCTCAAAATGAATTAAAACCATAAAATTTAGACTAGGTCCACACAAAAAAAAGATTGTATACAATTATTTTGCACATTTACTTAGAAATTTTAACCTAGGGCTGGGCGATTAATCGAAAAATAATCGAAATCGACATTCAGAACCTATAATCGTTAAAATTTTTCCAGGAAGATTATTTCAATTACTTTCCCTTTAAAAAACACTAGCGCTCCGTTCCGTTATTCCGCCGACATGTCGATGGAGAGCTTAAACAGTATTTATACAGTAAAAAGTATTTACAGGATATACAAGGGTAATTTTATTTAGAGGAGATACTGCTTATTTTCTACTTTTAATATGAAAAACATTGAAAATTATTTATTTTGTTTCCAATAGTGCAAGTTATTTATTTTCAAGAAAAATGTGACTTTTCGTTTTAAGCAATGCTTGCTTTAATTTCAGTTGTTCAACACTGATGTTCAATTAATAATCATAGATCGTAAATAGTGTGTTTCCTTCAATTATTTTAAAATCAAGTAATGCACCCTTCATCCAAAAATCTCTCGCTTGTAATATGTGAACATATTAACTGTACAAAACTTGTCAGTGAACTAAAAATAAATATTATATAAATATAATTAAATATTATTTTATTAATAAATAAAATAATCGTTCATTAATCGTAATCGGGTTAAAATGTTCAATTAATCGAGATTTTGATTCTAAGCCAAATTGCCCAGCCCTATTTTAACCCATTTAATTAAACCATATGGACGCA
The DNA here is from genome assembly GCF_049309525.1 of Garra rufa. Classification (NCBI taxonomy): domain Eukaryota; kingdom Metazoa; phylum Chordata; class Actinopteri; order Cypriniformes; family Cyprinidae; genus Garra; species Garra rufa. The sequence continues at coordinate 2,716,902 of NC_133379.1, forward strand.
AAAAAACAGTGTCACATTACTTAACGAAAGAAAACAAATCAAAAACAAAAACTGTTTCATTATGCAATTTTCAAAAATGCAATTCTCTCTAAAGGCATCCAAAGAGAAGATTGTGAGTCAGGATCTTTGCGACACTGACTCAGAATAAACTAGTTTATTAAAGGTGCCATATAATGCATTGATACACAATTTTATATTGTTCTCTGATATCTACATAGAAGGTATATGGCATAGGAAAGGGCAAAAAAATTCCAGAAACGGTTTTACAGGTCCATTTACAACCCTAGGATTTGTCCCTAGAATGAAATAGTCTGTTATTACCTTATTTGGTAGGTTCATGAAAAATAATGATGATTTCAGTAGCTCGAACATGGAAAATATATATTTAATCACAGAGCTTGGGCGGTTTATTGAAACTGCCGTTTCGATCATTTTACTTTCACTTTTGTGAATGCGCTCTGTGTAACGTTATACTACAGCGGCAGTACTTACCACATAAGTTTAGATGCTTGTTAGTGATGCTCAGGATCTGTAAATCATTCGCCATCGTCCGCGCAGTCATCTGCGTTTATATGATAAGTGAAATCTTATGTACTGCAATATAACAGGCTACCGCTAGCAGTAAGCTTACCATGTCCTTTTAGTGGCTCACATTATTTTTATTAGATCACCTTTTCCTTGTCTGTCTGAGTAAGTTTCAGACACCACACCAACCATCTCTGCACTTAACATCTCCTGCACAACCTGGAACATAACATTTATTCCTGTGATCTTGCCATTTTCGCAATTGTCCTCACTTTATTTTTGTTTTGTTTTTCACAATAGCCTAGCTGCAGAACTTCTGATGATTAGGTGATATGTAATAGTCGCTGTTATGTTGGGATTAACCTATTTTTCAGTGGTCTTTTGCAAACACCAGATTTATATAAGGAGGAGGAAACGATGGTGTTTGAGACTCACGGTATGTCATGTCCATGTACAGAACTGTTATTATTCAACTATGCCAAGGTAAATACAGTTTTCCATTCTATGGCACCTTTAATAAATAATTCAAATATCTTCTAATTTGAATTACTTGTTACTTATAATGAACTGTACCAGCACATCAGTGAGCAGCAAACAGCCCACCCAGATGCTTTTCTTATCCTGGCTGGGGATTTCAATCATGCAGACTTAAAAAGTGTGTTTCACAGCCTGCTGAAGGCTCAGAACATTGCCTTCAGAGCTGGAGATGTGGCAAGCCTGAAGACCGCTAGGGCCAACCTGTCCCGTGGCTTTACAGAGGCTAAGAGACAGTACTCCAGAGGAATAGCCCATCACTTTAAAGACAGCAGAGACACACAGAGCACGTGGCGGGGAATACAGACCATCACAGATCACAAGCCTCCACCACAGACCTGTGACAGCACCATCTCCCTGCTGAATGAGCTGAACGCCTTCTTAGCTCGCTTTGAAGTACAAAACAAAACCACTGCACAGAAGCCCCCCCCCCCCCTCCTGGTGACCAGATGATAACTCACACTGTCCCTGGACAGTGTGAGGAGATCCCTCAGCAGGATCAACACACGCAAAGCTCCGGGTCCTGACAACATTCCTGGTCGTGCACTGAGAGACTGTGAAGTGGAACTTACTGATGTCTTCACAGACATCTTCAACATCTCTCTTAACCAGGCTGTCGTCCCCACATGTTTCAAAGCCACCACCAACATTCCGGTCCCAAAAAAGTAATCTCCCTCCTGCTTTAAACCTCTGGGGTCTGAGGGTGTTTTGGGGCCCTGGAGAAGTTTTGACATGCCCTGACATTTGTGCTTTTTCAATATCTTAAAATCATATGAATTGTCTAAATCTGATTACATTGTAATCAGCTCATATTGGGCTACAATAATATGTAAGCAACATGAATGTACACATTTGTGTTTTTGAGAAAACAACATTTATGCATGCTTACTGAAAAACTAAATTTTTGAAATCACTGAAATAAGGTCATGAAACACATTCAGAATATTTGTTCACAAAACTTTTGAGAATTGGATGTGGTAGGCTAGAGTTTTTTCTACCAAACAATGTGAAAATCTAGTTCACTTGTCTCCACAAAACAGTATATAGATTTAATTTTTTGAAGACACTTTTTGTTTAGAATGGCTGTATGCGAGAAGGCATGAATGATCATGAATAATGCTGTGATTTACACCTGAGAAGACAAAGACCTGCATAATGAGCCGCATAATTAGCCATTCAGTCAGATGAAGGAAGAATGTAAGGACAAAATATGTTTGTAGCTTATTTTGAATAGATTTATTTATCATGCAAAATAACTTGAGATTCACTTGTGAACTTCTTTAACATCTGAAGTTGGTGCAGTAGGAAAACAGTTTGAAGAGACTCAAGTAAATGTCAGCAGGATTCATCTTTTGAGCAGGTTTCAGATCACTAAAAAACTAAAACAAAACATCTGTGAGCATGTTAATATCAGGAGCATCATACTATTTATATACCCATTTATACTATTTATTTTATATTATATAAACCCTCATATTACATCCTTTTGTTATAAGATACATTAATAACTAAATAAATAATATCTTATTGTCATAAACATAAACATGCTTTGTGTGTATTATACAATACAAAGAAACTAGGCCATATTATAAATGTTAAGCTTAAATGTTAACACTATTATCTTTATATTGCATCATTCTTTATTGTATAGACTATTAAACGCATCCCGGCATCGTAAGACATTTAGATACAGTGAAATGAAACGTACTTTATAATGTTTCACTTGCTGTAGTCAGGAATTATAGCTGGCAAAAAGTCTTAAATGTGTGCACATTCAACTTACTCATGTAAATATCTCCTCTGCTGGATCGCGCCGTGTCTCACATAATGTTTATCTTTCTATCTCTCCTTTGTTTACCGTGATGTGGGCGTCTACTTTTGGCGCGGCGTCCTCACGTGGACGATTATAATATGAAAAGTGAACAGCTCGTGGGCGTGATCTAATTAAAAAATAATGAAGCAGACAGGAGAGAGTGGACATCGTGTTGGTTTCATATTGATTACTTTATCACAGAATATTTGTTTTAACACTGTGTAACTGGCTATTGGATTTCCAACTCCCCAACACATAGTGAGAGCAGCTGAGAAGATCATTGGTGTCCCTCTCCCCTCCTTCCAGGACATCTACAGCACACGTCTCACCAAAAAGGCCTTTGCATAGCAGCTGATTCCACCCACCCAATGCAAAGCTTCTTCAGCCTGCTGCCATCAGTTCATGCATTCATGACCTCAAAGATAGATTATTGTAATGCCTTATTGGGTGGTTGTTCTGCACGCTTAGTAAACAAACTCCAGTTGGTCCAAAAGGCAGCAGCTAGAGTTCTTACTAGAACCAGAACGTACGACAATATTAGCCCGGTTCTATCAACACTGACATTGGTACAAACTGCTAGTTTCATCTGGCCAGAGGAGAACTGGTCCCCCGACTGAGCCTGGTTTCTCCCAAGGTTTTTTTCTATTCCTGTCACCTGTGGAGTTTTGGTTCCTTGCCGCTGTCGCCTCTGGCTTGCTTAGTTGGGGACACTTAACTTTCCAGCGACATCGTATACTATTTGAACTGAACTGGATGATGACATCACTGAATTCTAGGGGTGTCGGAATTAATCGCTTCTACAATGCATCGCGATGTAAACAAGGACGATTCGGTATCGGTTCAGTAATACAGTGGTTCTCAATCCTGGTCCTGAGGGACCCCTGCTCTGCAGATTTTGCATGTCTCCCTTATTTAACACACCTGATTGAGATCATCAGCTCATTAGGAGAGAGATCCATGAACTGTACTAACAAGCTGAAGATCTCAATGAGGTGTGTTAAATAAGAGAGACATGTAAAATGAGCAGAGCAGGGGCCTTCAGGACCAGGATTGAGAACCACTGCAGTAATAGACCATAACCGATAATAACGGACTCAGTCCCGGTGCCAGAACACGCGACCCGGGGGTTGGGCTATCGAGGGGAGTAGTCTATATGAATAAAATAAGTCTTCAGATTTTAACTGAAAGGATTATTGCCACTTTCTTTACTGTGCATTTAACAAACTAACAAACTCAGTGTGTATTTAACAAATGTCTTTTTTTGTTAGTAATTTATTTAAAAGACTGAAACATTATTTTTATTTGGTTGAAAAGACTGTCTAAAAGCACTGAGTTTCTTTAGCTATTTTACGAAAATATGTTTTGTTGATATTGTGAGTGCACACAAATAATAATAGTAGACCTTTTACAGTTCCGAATGATGTATTACTCTTACCTTTATGAACAAAAATGGTGTATTTTAGGTTTCCACTGTTATTAAGAAAAAATTCAAGTGATCGCGCTTGCGCTTCCATGTCCAAAAAAGGGTGCTTTAGCTTCCACTCTCAACAAAAACGATTAGATATGCATCTAACAGTGCACATTTATCTACGTTAAATGTTTAAATTAATATTGTGAAATGAATCAAGTGTTTTATGTCTATAGATTTTATTTTATGCAAGTCGTGTTGATTGGAGAAGGCTAAATTTATCAAACATGCTCAACTCATTGCCGCTGGCCGCTTGGTTGTTAGGTCATTACTTAAAAAACAAAAGTTAGAATTTAACAAACATAAAATGTTCCAAACATATTTCTAAATTAACTTAAAGAAACGATACGAAATCTAACCACTTTCCCATTAGAATCCAAAACTGAACTATTTTAATGGCTGAACTCTGATAAGTTGTCGAACAAGTACAGGGCTCGAGTCTGAGTGTCTCGGGCTGTCTCGGGCAGTGTCTCGGGCTTGGCTTGTGCAGGACTTTATTGCGTTAGATCTGAGCGGTACCTCTCATTTGAAATCGCATTCGGTTTAGTTTTTCGCGTTTAAAATTACTATTGCAGTGACAGCTTTTATAGCAAAAGATATACGGCTCTTTTCTGTGGTGGAAAACCCCGGGTTTCGCCACCTGTTAAATACACTGGAGCCACGATATAAGCTTCCCTCACGCAGCCACTTATCAGAAAAGATTATGCCGGAACTCTACAACAAAACCAAAGCCCAGGGGTCCGTTCTTCGTACCTCGCTAACTAAGTTAGCTGGATTTGATTGTTGACGATTTTGCGTGATCTTGGATCGCTCGGTTCTTCGAAGCTCATCCGGGACTTGCTGTCATAGCAACAGGTTTGCAAGCTTAAACCTGCTCTGGAGCAGGTTTATTTCATGTAAACAGGATTTAGGCTGCGCTCCTGGCGGGTTATGATTGGTTGAAATGGCGAGGTCACATCTGATTGGTTAAAGAGCACGACTGACGCGGACTGACTCAAGTGGGAAAATAAAAGTATCTTGCAAGAAAGTGTATTGGGTGAAAAAAAATTACAGGTTCCAAAAAATATTTGGCAGGACAACTGTTGATATTATCCAACATTAATCATTCTAATAATAAATCAGCATATTAGAATGATTTCTGAAGGATATGACACTTAAGACTGGAGTAACAGCTGATAAAAATTCAGCTTTTCATCACAGGAATAAATGATATTTTAAAGTATGCTAAAAAAAATATATATATATAAACATTATTTTATATTTGTAAAAACATTTTGCAATATTACAGTTTTTTCTGTATCTTTAATCAAATAAATGCAGTCTTGATGAGCATAAGAGACCTGACCCAAACTTTTGAACGGTAGTGTATAAAAAAAAAATATATATATAAATAAAATAACATATCAAAGAAAAAACATGTAACATAGGCAACATTAACGCATTTAATTTGTTCACTACTTTTTGCCAGCCCTCTCTCCTTGCTTTCCCAGCCTTTGCAGTGTTCCCTTGCGTTTTAATTAAACTCTGAAACTCCTGAAATCCCTCAATCAAGAGTTCTTGCTCTGCAGTAGAAAAATACTGAGCGCACTCCTTCGTCATGTTCGCCGACCAATCAAAGAGTTGCCGATCAATGTTTCTACTATCGATACGTAGACCCTTTTAAGCCACCCAGTGATCTCAAATAACTTCATCCAGCTATACTAATCATCAACAACAAGTGCGTTCGGAGAACCGGAATAGCGAGCTCATAGTTAGCGCGATGATTTGATCTTGGATGTGTCATTTGATCTTGGATGTAGTAAGCGAGGTACGAAGAACGGACCCCTGGTATTTACTTTTGTGTATTTGTTCTAAATGTGCAGCGTACTGCGTGCATTCTTAAATACAAGAGATTACTTAACAGAAACCATTTAGGTGGACACCAACGGGATTTTGAAAAGCATGTTCCCAGTGGAAATTACGCCCCTGTGTGAGTGGAACTCTGCCACCGAGTTATCATCTGATGTAAATGAATGCCGTGTTGTACAGTATATTGAGAATGACGCGCCATGAATTGCATCTGACAGAATGTACTCTGTTGCACGAAAAACAATATATTTCTTCAAAAGCAGACTGTAAAGATATTTTAACAGACCTCTTAACACCTGTGATGTATCGCCACATTTTTTTGAAGGTGTGCCTCCGCTAAAAGTGTCCGCCATCTTCTACTTCTTCTTCGTGTATTTTAACGGCAGTTCGCAACCAATGTTAAGGTGCATTACCACCTCACGCCGTCCGGTTGAAGTATGTTATTTTTATTTACCCGCAACGGTGGCCGGTGGGTGAAGCGAGTTTACCCGCCACAACACAAAATCACCCGCATTTGGCTGGTGGCAGGTGCTAATTTCCATCCCTGATCGTGATGCATCATGATATTGTATTGAAACGAATCGATGACATGATAATCGTAATCGAACCGAACAGTAAGACCAGTGAGGGTTCATACCCATACTGAATTCATTGATGAACTGCCTTTGACTGAAAATTTATCGTTTACAATATTGCTTTATATAAATACTATTGTCCTGTTTAATACTGTGAAGTTGCTTTGACACAATCTGTATTTGGCTTCCTGTTTGCCTCGCTGCAGAGTGGTCTGTTTGTTTGTAACGTTAGCTCTCTGCAGCTTCGTTTTTCTACTGGATTTTCTACTGGATTCTCTATCTTATTGTTAATTCTGCCGTTTTAAATTGATAGATATAGCTTAATTTAATTTCTGGTCTTATCCATCAAACTAATCTGACTAATTTGATTGTTCGCCTTACTCTATAATCACGAGTGCAGCACGTTAGCATTCCATAGCCGGTTAATTTGCCGCTCGCACTCCATTCACGCTTTTAACTCTTGTTTACTATTTTTAGCATTGCGCTGGGTTAACTTGCCATCTGCGTTCCATTCACGTTTTTATTTATTTTTTCTCGTGTTTAATATCGTTAGTACTCTTTTAGCCGGTTCCGTTCCATTTTTTCTCCCCCTGATCTGTTCTTCAGGAACTCTAACAACATTGGTAAGTTGAAATCATTCTACAATCACGGTGAGTAATGGCTTCTTCTCCTACAATTGTAGTCTGCACTGCTTGCCACATGTATAGCTTATCTATCTCTGTCAGCAGTGAGCCTTATACATGTGATAAATGCAGGAATATAGTCAGGCTGACAGAGAAGATTTCAGAACTAGAGTCACGCATCCAAACTTTAATGGAGGATAGTAAGAATGTGAGGGCCTTAGATACGGTTTTGGATGTGACTAGCTCAGAAAGCCCTGTACATTGTTCGGTTCCGGTAACAACGCCCATGCAGCAGGGCAATTGGGTGACTGTGAGGCGGCATAGTCGCGGGTCAAAACACCGCTCTTCCGTTCCGATCAGAACATCAAACAGGTTCTCCCCACTCAGTGAAGCACCCACTGAGAAACCTGATGAAAGTGCTCTAGTAATTGGCGATTCTATTGTACGGAACGTGAAAATAGAGACACCAGCCAACATAGTCCAATGTTTACCGGGAGCCAGAGCGCCTGACATCTTGGCAAATTTAAAAGTGCTGGCTAATGCTAAACGTAAATTCAGTAAGATTGTTATTCACGTCGGCGCTAATGATGTTCGACTTCGCCAGTCGGAGATCACTAAAAATAATGTTAAAGAGGTGTGTGATCTTGCAAGTACGATGTCAGACACTGTAATATGCTCTGGTCCCCTCCCGGCTTACCGTGGTGACGAGATTCACAGTAGACTGTGGTCACTCCATGGCTGGATGTCAAAGTGGTGCCCGCGAAATAACATAGGTTTCATAGACAATTGGACAAGCTTTTGGGGCAGACCTGACCTGTTGAAAAGAGATGGTCTTCATCCCTCCGGATGTGGAGCATCTCTTCTATCTAGAAATATGGCACATAGTCTTAGAGTTTGCACTTGACTCACTGGGGCCCAGGTCAGGAAGCAGACAGACTGGCTAAACCGACCGTCTGCTAGCCGCCTCACGTCACAGAAATCAGTTAATTCTCAGCACATAGAGACCCTTTCACCTAGATATCACACTATAGAGACTGTGTCTGTCCCCCGAGCTAGAAAATACAAAAAACGCCTGAATCAAATCAGGACCAACAATTTAATTAATGTTCAACAAATAAAAAATATATATAATACAGAGAAACAATTGATAAAGCTTGGCTTATTGAATATCAGGTCCCTTTCTACGAAAGCACTTTTTGTAAATGATATGATCACTGATCATAACCTAGATGTGCTCTGTTTGACAGAAACCTGGCTAAAACCAGACGATTACATTATTTTAAACGAGTCCACCCCCCAAGATTACTGTTATAAACATGAACCGCGTCTAAAAGGTAAAGGAGGAGGTGTTTCTACTATTTATAGCAGTATTCTCAATGTCTCTCAGAGAACGGGCTTCAATTATAACTCGTTTGAAGTTATGGTGCTTCATATAGCATTATCCAGAGAAACAAGTACTAATGATAAATCCCCTGTGACGTTTGTGTTAGCTACTGTATACAGGCCACCAGGGCACCATACAGACTTTATTAAAGAATTTGCTGATTTTCTATCCGAATTAGTGCTGGCCGCAGATAAAGTCTTAATAGTGGGTGATTTTAACATCCATGTTGATAATGAAAAAGATGCATTAGGAACAGCATTTATAGATATTTTGAACTCGATTGGGGTTAGACAACACGTGTCAGGTCCTACTCATTGCCGAAATCATACTCTAGATTTAATACTGTCACATGGAATTGATGTTAATGGCGTTGAAATTCTGCAGCAAAGCGATGATATCTCAGATCATTATCTAGTCTCTTGTACAATCCAGATAGCTAAAACTGTTAATTCAATTCCTTGCTACAAATACGGTAGAACCATCACTTCTACTACAAAAGACTGCTTTGTAAGTAATCTTCCTGACTTATCTGAATTCCTCAGCATATCCAATAGCTCAGAAAAACTTGATGATGTAATAGAAACTATGGACTCTCTCTTTTCTAGCACTTTAGATACAGTTGCTCCAGTGCGCCTAAAAAAGATTAAGAAAAACAGACTAACACCGTGGTATAACGATCATACCCGCGCCCTAAAGAGAAAAGTACGAAAAATGGAACGCAGCTGGAGGAAAACAAAACTAGAGGTTTTTCGTACTGCTTGGCGTGAATGTAATTTATCTTATAGGAAAGCATTAAAAACTGCCAGATCGGATTACTTTTCATCTCTCTTAGAAGAAAACAAACATAACCCTAGGTATTTGTTCAATACTGTGGTTAAATTAACTAAAAATATAGCAGCAACAGGTTTAGACATTTCCCAAAAGCACAGCAGTAATGACTTTATGACGTACTTTACCTCCAAGATAGACACTATTAGAGATAAAATTGTAACCATACAGCCGCCCGCTACAGTATCGCATCAGATAGTGCGTTGTAGATCTCCTGAGGAACAATTCCATTCATTCTCTATTATAGGAGAGGAGGAATTGTATAAACTTGTTAAATCATCTAAACCCACAACATGTATGTTAGACCCTATTCCATCTAAGCTACTAAAGGAGGTACTTCCAGAAGTCATAGATCCTCTTCTGAATATTATTAATTCGTCACTATCATTAGGATATGTCCCCAAAACCTTCAAAATAGCTGTTATTAAGCCACTCATTAAAAAACCACAACTTGACCCCTATGAATTAATTAACTACAGACCAATTTCGAATCTCCCTTTTCTGTCAAAGGTACTAGAAAAGGTAGTATCCTCACAATTATGCTCCTTCTTAGAGAAAAATGGTATCTGCGAGGATTTCCAGTCAGGTTTTAGACCATATCATAGTACTGAGACTGCTCTAATTAGAGTAACAAATGACCTGCTATTGTCAAGCGATCGTGGTTGCATCTCTCTATTAGTGCTACTGGATCTTAGTGCCGCATTTGATACTATTGACCACAACATTCTTTTAAATAGACTTGAAAATTATGTAGGCATTAGTGGTAGTGCACTGGCATGGTTCAAATCGTACTTATCTGACCGTCATCAGTTTGTGGCAATAAATGAAGAGGTATCATTTAGATCGCAAGTGCAGTATGGAGTACCTCAAGGCTCAGTGCTGGGGCCATTACTTTTTACGCTTTACATGTTACCCTTGGGAGATATCATCAGGAAACATGGTGTTAGCTTTCATTGTTACGCTGATGATACTCAGCTCTATATTTCTTCGCAGCCCGGAAAAACATATCCATTCGAAAAACTAACAGAATGCATAGCTGATATTAAAAACTGGATGGCGAATAACTTCTTACTGTTAAATTCTGAAAAAACAGAGGTATTAATTATTGGACCTAAAACCTCCACAAGTAATGACCTAAAACACAGTCTAATACTAGATGGCTGCTCTGTAAATTCGTCGTCATCAGTTAGGAACCTAGGCGTCCTATTCGATAGCAATCTCTCCTTTGAAAGCCACATTTCTAGCATCTGCAAAACCGCATTTTTCCATCTTAAAAATATATCGAAATTACGACCTATGCTATCAATGTCAAATGCTGAAACATTAATTCATGCGTTGATGACCTCAAGGATAGATTATTGTAATGCTTTATTGGGTGGTTGTTCTGCACGCTTAATAAACAAACTCCAGCTGGTCCAAAATGCAGCAGCTAGAGTTCTTACTAGAACCAGAAAGTATGACCATATTAGCCCGGTTCTGTCAACACTGCATTGGCTCCCTATTAAACATCGTATAGATTTTAAAATCTTGCTAATTACTTATAAAGCCCTCAATGGTTTAGCTCCTCAGTACTTGAACGAGCTCCTATTGTATTATAGTCCTTCACGTCCGCTGCGTTCTCAAAATTCTGGCAATTTGATAATACCTAGAATATCAAAATCAACTGCCGGCGGCAGATCATTTTCTTATCTAGCGCCTAAATTCTGGAACAATCTACCTAACACTGTTCGGGAGGCAGACACACTCTGTCAGTTTAAATCTAGATTAAAGACACATCTCTTTAACCTGGCTTACACATAAAATCATTAACACATTTCTATAATTCAAATCCGTTAAAGGATTGTTAGGCTGCATTAATTAGGTCAACCGGAACCGAAAACACCTCCCATAACACCTGATGCACTCGTTGCATCGTAAAAAGAATGGCATCTACGCTAATATTAGTCTGTTTCATTCTTATTCCGAGGTCACCGTAGCCACCAGATCCAGCCTGTATCCAGATCAGATGGTCACTCCAGTCCCCCGGATCCAGTCCGTACCCAGCTTAGATCATGGATCACCACCTAGAGATGACTTCAATAGCCGTGGATGTCAACCAGATGAGCTCCAAGGCGGATCACCAATAAAGACCTCGCCAACCTTGACGGCCATCGGCACTACACCACAGGATCCTGATGAGTTCTCTACAATCAGACATTGGTACAAACTGTTGTTTGGTCTGGCCAGAGGAGAACTGGTCCCCCGACTGAGCCTGGTTTCTCCCAAGGTTTTTTTCTCCATTTCTGTCACCTGTGGAGTTTTGGTTCCTTGCCGCTGTCGCCTCTGGCTTGCTTAGTTGGGGACACTTTCCAGCGATATCGTATACTATTTGAACTGAACTGACGATGATATCACTGAATTCATTGATGAACTGCTTTTAACTGAAAATTGATTGTTACAATAATGCGTTACTTACACACTATTGTGCTGTTTAAATACTGTGCAGTTGCTTTGACACAATCTGTATTGTAAAAGGCGCTATATAAATAAAGGTGACTTGACTTGACTTGACTTGACTATTGTATAAAGCGCTATATAAATAAAGGTGACTTGACTTGACTAACACTTACACACACTCACACACACCCACCAACCTGCACCAGTCACTTTGTGTAGCACTGGTCTACTAACTACCTCATACTACTCATAAGACTACCTCATAAGACTCTTGTCTGTTAAAAGTCTGCTCTCTGTCACTTTTATCACACTTACAAGCTCTAATTGCACTATATTGTTTGCATTTGCACTACTCTGTTTGGTTTGCACTCTCTACCATGTGCCCTTACTTGTATATTGTATTTTTTCATTTTTTTATATATTATATGTATAATTGTATTTATTCGTATTTTTAAAATTCTACCTTTTGTATTTAATGTTACTTGTATGCACCAAGGGTCTGAGAGTAACGCAATTTTAATGTCCTGTACACGTGGCAAAATTGACAATAAAGTTGACCTTGACTATGATTGTGTGCGCTTGAACACAGATCTCTTCCAGCTGTGCTGAAGGCACTGCTGCTGGCTCAGACACTAAACGGCATCCGAGTCTCGAAAGTGAAAGCAAAAGTGAAGTCTCGAAGTTTCATCACCATAATTGATGGATGTCTAAAATAAAGGAACAGGCCCCATTCCTAAACTATGATGTGAAAATTGGCCCAATGACCGGCCCAATGGGCATAGAAAAAAGTTAAATGCTCTACACTGCATAGCATTTCTGTAAAAGTGGTCGGTTTGTCACTAATGTTAGCTGTGTTTTTCGGGAGTTAATGCTGTTACGAATGCAGTTGTCACTCCAGAATTTTACTGAATTATGTGTGTACAGAACGCGATTAAAGAGTAAAAGGTGAACTGACAACTGAATTTAGCTGCAGCGTGTATGCGGCCAGAATGGTCGCAGAGAGGACAGGATAGATCCGATAGCAGAAAATACTGTATGGGCACAGCAAATTCACTGTTCATGATTCTCTAAATATTAGAAGAAAAATCATTATGCACTTTAAAAAAACACTTGCGTTATAATCAGTAAAGCTATCTACACTGTATGAAGAATAAATCCCTTACCCCTTATTTTCACTGTACACGTCTGCGGCATGACGCGGCCACCGAAGCTAATCGTGGACACTGGTCAATGCTTGTGTTTATAGCCGCCCTGTGGCAAGTTTCTGAGGCATCCTAAAAGCAGCTCTTCACGTTGCATCGCTAAAGTTAGCCTGTTTTTGACGGATAATAATAATAATAATTATTTGCTATCGACTAAGGCATCAGCAACAGGCAATATCTCTGACTATGGTCAATACACAATACCATCTAACATCACAACCCTAGTTGAAAACCTACTTTTATTTATCTCCTCCTAGGCCATTGGTCCAACTTGCACAAAAAGCTAATCGAATCATCTTCAGACTGTGCAGACAAAAGAAATTGTGTCGATAGACAAAAAAAAAAAAAACGTTTTTGTATAGAAACGCAACTAATTTGAGGCATGATGCCAGACTACGTCGAAGGCTGCATCTCTGCAAAGGTTTGGCATATTGACAATTGTGCAATTGTTTCCTTACACTGACAACACCATATCGATTTGATAACAGTGCCACCTATTGGTCAAAAGTGAAATTCCAAAAAAATCATATTACCAGAGGTTGCATTTTTGATTAATATTAAGGCTGTCAATAGTTTACATTTTTTAATCATGATTAATCGCATCCTTTCGGTGTGATAAATCACACACTTATGGTGTCATTCCAGCTGGAATCAAATTTTGGAAAAGTTCCCCACCTGACCTCCTCAGATTTGTTTGAAAAAAATAAAATACATGTGATGGGTAATATGCCCAATAGATCATATACAAAATTTCAGATCTCTACTGTGAGTACTTCGACAAAAAATCTGTAAAAAAAAAAAAAAAAAAAAAGTTTGTTTTTTACCCCGTTTTGGCATCACAGTCTGAGTGACCATGTTCAGACTGAAATATTTCCAGAACTAGTTGTGCCAGGTCCATGAAATTTTCTGGGCTAAGAGTCCTAGTCCAGAACTGCATAAATTACAACTCACAGCATTGTTACTGAATTTACACCTGAATGCTGGCAGTCTACTTTTTTTTTTTTAACTATTACTTTAAGGATTTTCAGATGTCCATAGAAACCTAAATTTTCAATGTGTAAGCATCAAACTTGGTAAATGGTCTGATATGTACCATGTCTTTCACATCCTTTGATACCAGACAATAGACTCTGATGGATGTTGAGATAAAGTCCAAAAATGGAATAAAAACTAATTTACACCAATGTTCAGAGCAATATTTCCCATGAATGACACTAGGTGTGAACATAAAACTTGTTTTTTTGAAAGAGCATATTGTTATTGATAAAATATAAAAAAAATTAAGATGGGGTTTTGCCTCATTTTTCTGTAATGATTTTTTTAAATTACGTCACTGATCCTATTGTTCACTTTTGCTATTCAACTTGGTATGGGCATTTCAACAGAATTTATTAATGTTCCACTTATACAAAAAATACAAAATACAAAAAACGTACTTCCAGACATGAGTCACTTTAATAATGTATACCACCAACACAAATATGTTGCAATGTTGCATTCCATTGAATGTCGGTAGTCGGTGAATCCGAGTCAGTTCTCCCGATGTCCATCGTAAATGCGTTCCATTGTAACAGTTGGCAAAAATATGGATGCCTATGGATAATTCCAACCGACTCGGTCTGCACTGAACTGGCCCGAATGTGTGTTTCAGAACCCCAACTTAAGTGGCCGTTCCATTGCACTTTCCCGAGGTGGAGGTCGGATTTCCCTGAGTCCCGAGCACAATGGAATGCTGCATTATAGCATTTATTTAGGCATATGAGTTAAAAATAGCTGGTACTAGAGTAGTTGTAAATGTCACACAACAATGTTTTTTTTTTTTTTAATAATTACAGAAAAATGAGTCAAAACCCCATCCCAATTTTTTGATATTTTATCAATAAGAACATGCTTTTTCAAAAAAAAAAAAAGTTTCATGTTCATACCTGGTGTCATTCATGGGAAATATTGCTATGAACATTGGTGTAAGTCAATTTTTTTCCATTTTTGGACCTTAATATCTCAACATCCATAAGACTCTATTGTCTAATGTCAAAGGATGTGAAAGACATGGTACATATCAGACCAAGTTTGATGCTTATGCATTGAAAATTGAGGCTTCTATGGACATCTGAAAACCCTTAAAGTAATAGTTTCAAAGAAAAGTAGAGGGCCAGCATTCAGGTGTAAATTCAGGACTTGGGACCACTGGGCAATAGACCAGTACTTTTTCTCCTTAGCATGGAATTCTACAGCTGTAGCCCATGTCATGCAGACGTCTGTATGTGGTGGTTTTTGATGCATTGACACCAGCCTCAGTCCACTCCTTATGAAGCTCCCCCAGATTTCTGAACCGCCCTTGCTTGACAATACCCTAAAGCAGTGGTTCTCAACCTTTTTTGGGCCAGCGCCCCCCTACCCATTATTCAGGTCCCTCACCGCCCCCCATCAAATAAATCATAGTCTAATTGTCCTCACTAAATATTAAAGTTGATTATTATTAGTATTTTGTGTTTATAATATGGACTGTTATTATATTTATAGTAATTCAAATGTATGGGGTCATTACAATTTTTACTTAATTCAAGGATGCATTGAATTGATCAAAAAAAGACAGTGATGTACTTTTTTACAGTAAATTATATATATAAAAAAACAGTAATAACATTTACAGAGTTTTTAAGCAAATTGTTGATTTTCATTGCTGCAGCTTCAGTGTTGTTGTGATGCTGATATACTTTATTGCCCCAAATTTAAAAAGACTAAATAAAAATTCCTGTTTAGAACATCCAAAAGGACATTTTTACATAAGTGATTTTAGTTTGTTCTTCCATTTCTGGAACTCTTGAACACCCTTTTTACTGTTGTGATATGTTAAGATATTTTCAATTAGCTTTCAGTAAAACAAAAAAATTATTATCCCTTGGAAAATACCCTCTTTTTTGAGAATTTATTGAATTCCCTTTTTTCTGAGATAGTAGAAATGGTTAATTTTGTGGGTAATACCACATTTACACATGCAAATGGAAGAAATGTAAACTCTACTTTACTATATTTCACAATTTTTAGAATATTTCAAAGTTTGCTTACAAATACCTTAAAGAAAACTAAGTACAACACTAAAAGTTGGGATGTTTTGTAAAATGATAAAATCTATGATTTGTTAATTCTATTTAACTTTTATTTAATTGACAACATTACAAAGAAAAGATTTCCAAAGTTTTCACTGACCAACTAACATGTATTTTATTAAATATTGTGGCCGGGCGGGGAACAGCACGACAAGACAAGACTTTCAAGTGAGCCCCGGAGGGTGAGTTTATTGACAGATTTTAAGTGCAGCGGTGAAATGGCAGGTGAACGTGCGTCAGTGCTCCGTGAGAGGTGAAGTCCTTGTCGTGCAGATTTCCCAGGAAGGTGCAAGCAAACAGGTAAGTGCTTGGAGGTGAGTTCGCGGTGGTGGCGGTGTCCAGGAAGTGACGGCGGCCAATCGTTCACGGCGAATCTGTAGGGAAAATGAGAGCAGAGAGCAGGTAAGCTTCGACCTCATCGGAGATAGTTTCTCAGTGATCTGTGGTGAGCAACCGGCTTTTGTAGGGGCGGCGTCCGTGAACGATTGGTCCGTGGTGATGAGATCCAGCTGTTTGGCATGAGTTGCCAGGGCGACGCTGATTGTGCCTCGGGACTCCCGCCACACCCCCCCCCCCCCCAAGCGACGTCCTGGTCCTGGTGGCAGAAACAAAAGGGGAGATAGGGGGTGGGAGGGGAATGACCCCTGACAGACCTGCATACGCTGCCCAAGACCGAGAGAGTCCGTCAGCGTTGGAGTTGCTGGATCCGGCCCGGTGGCGCACATCGAAGTGGAAGTCCTGGAGCGAGAGGAACCACCTCGTGACCCGGGCGTTGGTGTCTTTGGCCCGGGCCATCCACTGTAGCGGTGCATGATCTGTAAACAGTGTAAAATGTCGGCCTAATAAATAGTACCTCAGCTCCAGGACTGCCCACTTGATGGCGAGAGCTTCTTTCTCCACCGCGGCGTAGTTGCGCTCGGCCTTGGACAGCTTCCGGCTGATGTACACAATCGGATGCTCCTCTCCCTCCTGGACCTGGGAGAGCATGGCCCCCAATCCCGTGTCGGAGGCATCTGTTTGGAGCAGGAAGGGACAGTTGAAGTCTGGGGCACGCAGGACGGGCTCGGTGGTCAGGGCCTCCTTGATGCGCCGGAAGGCCTCCTCGGTTTCCCCAGACCAACGGATCCGCTCCGGCTGTCCCTTCCTGGTCAGGTCTGTCAGAGGGGCGGCTATAGAGAAAAAGCCGGGGATAAAGCACCGATAATAACCCGCCAACCCCAAGAAGGCACGTACCTGCGACTTGGTGGATGGCTTAGGGGCATCCATGATGGCTTTGACTTTGTCCTCCTGAGGCCGGATGAGTCCTCTTCCCACTTTGAAGCCGAGGTACCTGCCTTCGTTCATGGCTAGGTGGCATTTGCGGGGGTTGGTGGTTAGTCCAACCCTGCGCAGCCGCTCCAGATGGTCTTCCCACGCCTCCGAGTGGATGACTACATCGTCGAGGTATGCCACGGCGTAGGCCTGATGGGGACGGAGGATCACATCCATTAGCCGCTGAAAGGTGGCGGGAGCCCCATACAGGCCAAAGGGGAGAACCCGGTACTGCCAGTGCCCCGAGGGCGTCGAGAAGGCCGTTTTGGGCTTGGCGTCGGCCGAGAGGGGGACTTGCCAGTAGCCTTTGGTGAGGTCGAGCGTTGTGATGTACCGAGCCCTCCCCAACCGTTCTAGGAGCTCATCCACTCGGGGCATGGGGTAGCTGTCGAAGTCGGAGATGTCGTTTAGGCGTCGGTAGTCGTTGCAGAACCTCAGGGTGCCGTCGGGCTTCGGGACCAGGACAATCGGGCTGGACCACGGGCTCCGTGATGGCTCTATTACCCCCAGCTTGAGCATCTTTTGGATTTCCGCCTCTATAGCCTGCCGGCGGGCCTCTGGGACTCGGTAGGGCCGTTGCCGGACGAGGACGCCCGGAGGGGTGCAGATGTCGTGGCTCAGGACACTAGTCTGGCCGGGGCTGTCGGAGAAGACGTCCAGGAACTGACCGACCAGGTGCCGCAGCTCCGTCTTCTGTGTGGCTGACAGGTTGGGATTGACATCTACAACCGCGGGATCTTGGGAGGCGAGGGCGGCGAGCTGGTCCCGGTCCCCGACCCACTTCTTCAACAGGTTAACGTGATATAGTTGACTCACTCTTCTACGGCCGGGTTGTCTTACCCGGTAGTTAACTGGGCCCACTCGCTCCTCAATAGTGTAGGGCCCCTGCCACTGGGCCAAGAATTTGCAGGCTGCGTTGGGGACCAGGACCATCACTCTATCTCCAGGTTGGAACTCCCGCGGTTGGGCCGCCCGGTTGTAGAGACGTTGCTGGGCCTGTTGGGATTTCACCAGGTGTTCCCGGACTAACGGCATGACCCGGTCGATCTTCTCCCGCATGTCCCGGACGTGCTCCACGACGGTCCGGTAGACTGCCGGCTGCTGCTCCCAGGCTTCTCGGGCTACGTCGAGGAGGCCACGGGGCTGCCGGCCGAAGAGGAGTTCGAAGGGAGTGAACCCTGTGGAGGCCTGAGGTACCTCCCGGATGCCGAACAGCACATAAGGCAAGAGCAGATCCCAGTCCTTTTTGTCTTCGGCGGCCACCCATCGCAGCATCTGCTTCAAGGTCTGGTTGAACCTCTCGACGAGCCCGTCGGTCTGGGGGTGGTAGACCGAGGTCCTCACTTGCTTTACTTTCAGCAGCCGGCAGAGGTCAGCCATTAGCCGGGACATAAAGGGGGTTCCCTGGTCGGTCAGTATCTCCGACGGTAGACCCACCCGGCTGGAGAGCAGGAACAGCTCGCGAGCGATGGCTTTGGCGGTGGCTTGGAGGAGGGGGACTGCTTCCGGGTACCGGGTGACGTAGTCCACGATAACGAGGATGTGCTCGTGTCCCCGACCAGACCTCGGCAACGGCCCCACGATGTCCATCCCGATTCGCTCAAAGGGCCCCCCGATGATGGGTAATGGAATCAGCGGGCTGGGGGGAGGTTTTCTGGGCGACGTGCGCTGGCACGTAGGGCAGGCCTGGCAAAACCTTCTGACCTCGGCCTCCAGGCCGGGCCAGTGGAATCGATCCCGAATCCGTTGCGTCGTATTTTGGGCTCCCAGATGACCAGCCATGGGGTGCGAATGTGCCAGCAGGTGTTTGACCTCCCCCCGTCGCTCCGCGACGCAGTATAGCAGACCGTTCTGGACGACGAAATATGGGAGAGGGTGAGGTGCCGGGAGGACTTCCTTTCCTTCTAGGATGCGGACCTGTCGCCAGCAGTGCTTCAGTCGGTCGTCCTCCTTCTGGGCCCGGCCAAAATCTCCCCCGCCCGTAACCTGCCGGAAGACATCGTGGAAGAGGTTAGTATTACGGGAGGGGGACTCACCATCTCTCCCACTGTCGGTTGTCAGCAGGTTGGTATAGCCTCCAGATCCCCGCGACGGCGGCCGACGCTGGTGGTGCCGAGGACGGGAGGACCGGGCAGCTTCGGCGAGGGCAGCCTCCAATCCCGGCCAGTCGCGGCCCAACAACAACGGGACCGGTAGGTCGCTTACGACTCCGACTTCCAGGGTCCAGGCTTTTCCATTCCTACGAAAGGTAAGTAGACTTATAGGTACCTGGCGGGTGTCGCCGTGGACACACGTGATAGGCATGGTCGACTTGGGGGCGGGCCGGGGTTCCAGGGGTCCGGGCCTGGCGACGGAGACTGAACTTCCGGAGTCGAGGAGGGCCCGATACCGTCGTCCTCGAACCACGACGGAGGTCGTGGGGGCTCCTGGTGGGGTTTCCTGATGCACCACGCAGCCGGCCATCCAGGCTTTGGGAGTTGGTGACGGTGGATCGGTGGGCATTGGCTCGTCGCGGGGACTGGGCGGTCTGTATACTGCGCGGGGGTGCGCCTCTGGCGTGCGTCGCTCCTGGTTCACCCTCCGGGGAAAAGGCGGCGCTCGCTCCCCAGCCTCCCGGTGGAAGGCCGCGTCCGCCAGCTCCACGGCGTCGATCAGCTCGGCCAGGGTTCTTGGACCCTTCATACCGGCCGCCTGCTTCATCGAACGCGGTAGCGCTCTCAGCACCCGGTCGACTACTACTTTTTTGACCACCTGGGCCGGAGATGGCGAGTCCTCTAGTAACCAATGCTCCGCTAACCGCATCAGATCGGCTATTTGAGCGCGAATTGGCAACCGTGCTTTAAACTCCCAGTCATGAAAACGCTGTGCAGCCGCAACGGCTGAAAGCCCCAAACGCCCTAAAATTTCTCTTTTTAATTCATTATAATTATTTTGTGCTGCTGCTGGCAATGAAAAATATGCCCGTTGGGCCTCACCAGAAAGCAGCGGTGCCAATGTCGCCGCCCAAATTCCTCTCGCCCAACCCTCTGTGCGAGCGACAGACTCAAACATTTTGAGGTAAGCCTCAATATCATCATCTGCGGTCAGTTTGGGTAGTAGTCGAGCGGCGGCAGCGCGGGGGTCTGGCAGCGGGACGGTGTGAGCAGCCGGGGCACGTAGTTCTGCCAAATATCCTTGAATCTGTCCATGTTGCTCCGTCAACAGTTCAAAGCATTGCTGCTGGCGGACGCTAACCTCGGTGAGTTGTTTGACCAGTTCTTCCATGATCTCGGGGAGCGGCACGCCCTGAAAAAAACAGAACCGGAAGTGAATGGGGGCAAGATGGCGGTGTAAACAAACAGTGAGTCTTGCTCGTCAGTGTTCTCAGGCCCGGAAACTTGCCCGCATTCTCCACCACCTTGTGGCCGGGCGGGGAACAGCACGGCAAGACAAGACTTTCAAGTGAGCCCCGGAGGGTGAGTTTATTGACAGATTTTAAGTGCAGCGGTGAAATGGCAGGTGAACGTGCGTCAGTGCTCCGTGAGAGGTGAAGTCCTTGTCGTGCAGATTTCCCAGGAAGGTGCAAGCAAACAGGTAAGTGCTTGGAGGTGAGTTCGCGGTGGTGGCGGTGTCCAGGAAGTGACGGCGGCCAATCGTTCACGGCGAATCTGTAGGGAAAATGAGAGCAGAGAGCAGGTAAGCTTCGACCTCATCGGAGATAGTTTGTGAATGGTGAGCAACCGGCTTTTGTAGGGGCGGCGTCCGTGAACGATTGGTCCGTGGTGATGAGATCCAGCTGTTTGGCGTGAGTTGCCAGGGCGACGCTGATTGTGCCTCGGGACTCCCGCCACAATATAAACATTTTTTTTAAGTAACAAAAGTGCAACACACTCCAAAACAATTGGGACAGAAGAAAAATAAAAGTGAAAAGCTAAACTGTTTTGAAACAGTCGACAGGAGCCAGATGAATTGGTAATAGGTGATTATCTTTGGGTATAAAAGGAGCTCCTCAGTCTTTGCAAGCAAAGCTAGATCGTGGCTCAAAATTTGTTTATATTAACAAAAATATGTTGGCCAGTGTAAACATTGGAATTTGTTTCTTTGTACTTCAGTCAATTAAATAAACGTTAAAGAGAACAAATTACCTATTCTTGATTTTATGGCATTCAGCATGATTTCTGAAAGATCATGTGACACTGAAAGCTAGAGTAATGAAGCTTAGCATAAGAGGAAAACAAATTTTAAAATATATTCAATTAAAAAGCTTTTTTTTTAATGGTATTTTTTTTAAACAAACAAATGCAACCTTTTTTATTCATCCATTAAAAAAATCGTATTTGCCTTTTTTAATAGTAATGTATATTTTATTTATAATACATAGGCTTATTTTAAAAACATGTAACCTATCTAAACCCATAACACAGCCCACATTAACCCATACATAATTTTATTTCAAATATGAGTCACACTGAGTCCGAAGCTTTCGTCCGAATTTTTCGCACGTTCAAAAATAAATACCTCACGTAATGTTAATCACACTTGCACACTGCCTCCTTAATTTTCGTCCATCATAAAAAAAAAAAAAAAAATTCGGATCTGGGGTCCGTTCTTCGTACCTCGCTAACCAAGTTAGCTGGATTTGATTGTTGACGATTTTGCGTGATCTTGGATCGCTCGGTTCTTCGAAGCTCATCCGGGACTTGCTGTCATAGCAACAGGTGTGCAAGCTTAAACCTGCTCTGGAGCAGGTTTATCTCATGTAAACAGGATTTAGGCTGCGCTCCTGGCGGGTAATGATTGGTTGAAATGGCGAGGTCACATCTGATTGGTTAAAGAGCACGACTGACGCGGACTGACTCACGTGGGAAAAGAAAAGCGTCTTGCAAGAAAGTGCATAAATATATGTGAATATATACTACCGTTCAAAAGTTTGGGGTCAGTACATTTTTTTTTTTTTGTAAGGATTTAATAATTGTATTCACCAAGGATGTATTTAGTTAATAATAAAAATTTATTAAAAGTTAATAAATAATTTACATTGTGATATATATATATATATATATATATATATATATATATCTCACAGGAATCACAGGTTCCAAATATTTGGCAGCACAACTGTTAATATTATCCAACATTGATCATTCTAATAATAAATCAGCATATTAGAATGATTTCTGAAGGATCATGTGACACTTAAGACTGGAGTAACAGCTGATAAAAATTCAGCTTTTCATCAAAGGAATAAATTCTATTTTAAAATATATATATATATATATATATATATATATATATATATATATATATATATATATATATATTTTTAATCAAATAAATGCAGCCTTGATGAGCATAAGAGACTTCTTTAAAGACTACAAGTCTTACTGACCCCAATCTTTTGAACGGTAGTGTATAAAAAAAATAAAATATAAATTAAATAACATATCAAGGAAAAACATGTAACATGGGCAGCATTAACGCATTTAATTTGTTCACTACTTTTTGCCAGCCCTCTCTCCTTGCTTTTCCAGCCTTTGCAGTTTTCCCTTGCGTTTTAATTTAACTCTGAAACTCCTGAAATCCCTCAATCAAGAGTTCTTGCTCTGCTGCAGAAAAATACTGAGCGCGCTCCTTCGTCATGTTCGCCGACCAATCACAGAGTTGCCGATCAATGTTTCTACTATCGATCCGTAGCCCCTTTTAAGCCACCCAGTGATCTCAGATTACTTCATCCAGCTATACCAATCATCAACAACAGGTGCGTTCGGAGAACCGGAATAGCGAGCTCATAGTTGGCGCGATGATTTGATCTTGGATGTGTCATTTGATCTTGGATGCAGTAAGCGAGGTACGAAGAACGGACCCCGGGTTTGATTTTTTGCGTTTTTTGCATCTGTAGCAAGCATTTTAAGAGGTGTTTTGACAGTTCAGAGCCACCGTACAAGCGAACGCCAAAATCCAGAATTGCGTCTGTCAAGTTTATTCACTTTGTCCCGCAGCACAAAGCACTGTAAAGGTCATTGTAGGCTGAGTTCCCAAATAAATTAGTGGTCTTCTTTAATATGTGGCTCCAGTAATGCTAGCAAAGCATTAAAGATTACTGACATCCTGAAAAAAACTTTGAATCCCACAGTTTATTAATAAGGAAGTGCACCTTAAAAGTAGGCTATTCCATCATTCCTCTATCTGTTTCTCTTTTTAAGAAGAGAGCGGACAACAACATCGTTCTATTTCGTGTTGTTTTGCGTTTTTTTTTTTCACAACGGATGAATTAATACCCATCGGACTTTCTGTGTGTGACGAATTTTTAGGATTATGAATACCAAAAAAACGCACACGAAAATTTCGGACTCAGTGTGCAATGCCTTTAACACTGCTACACTGGCCGCGAACGGCGCAACAAGTTGCGTTAAAGCATATAGATCCCGTTATAATCTGTCATTCAGTAACTGAGCGCGAGCGCTACAGTAAACGCATTCCGCGCGCTTATGCTGCAGACAAGTTGACAAATAGATATAGAAAGTAGAGGTCGACCGATCTATCGGTTTTGCCGATTAATCGGCACCGATAGTTGATTCCCGGAACTATCGGCTATCCGCGCCGATAGTTTTTCCGGGTTGCGTCAAAGCTGAAGCGGCTGAGAACGGTACATTGTCCTCCTTATACAGTGCGAGAGCTCTTACTATGGCAAGAGCGGCCTCTAGAGGTGAAAATCGCTGAAAAGCACGTGCTTTTGTTTTGACACGTGATACTGTTCGTTGCAAGGAGAGCGCAAGCTGCCTGGAGAGAGTGCGGTGCACGGACAACGCTGTCACTTCAGATGCACATTTAAAACACAGACAGCGAAAAGGTATGTATACAGTACACTACAGTACATGTTTTTATGTCAATATGAAGTAATTCATTTGTTGATTAGATTCTGCATTGGAGAGAGAACAGCATGTTTGCCGACAATGCTGAGAGGACGCTAACATTAGCAGTACAGCAATTCCAGCGTTACGGACGTGACATTCAAGGTCAAAACCTGAAATATAAATCCTCATAAATTTTATTCTTTACCAATATATTGAACCATCTCTTTATATTTTTGAAACCCCTTAAAATAGAGTCCAGACATCAGAAAAGTTTCAGTCTAAAACCCTGTTTTATATTTTAAATGAGGGAAATACACATACGTTACGGACGTGACAAAAAAAGACTCGAGTTTCTGGGAGACAACATATTTTGTAAAATTTCTGCGATTTACAGTGCACAAACCAGAAGTAACAATATCTGCCGAATTGACAAGGGTTGGCTATTTACAAAACCTAAAACATCAATTTTGTTTAAATTTTCGCTTTTATGTTTCAGAGGAAAAATCAGCGTTACGGACGTGACATCTCTCCGTTACGGACGTGACCGTTCTGAAAGCGGAATTTATGCGACTATGGAAATGCGTATAGAATGCTTTAAAAACTTTAACTGAGACGTCTAATAGTAACTTATAGTAAGTAATAAACATTCGTTTAGGCCATTATTTAACTAATTAATGTATACAAAAATGAGACATTTTAATGTTTTTATTAATGTTTTATTTTGTCTATTTTGTTTAATGTATTAATGTTTTCTTGTGAGCTGCCAGATGAAATTCACAGTGCTGACTCGCATCTCCACAGGCCTATACTGGATGGGGCTTTAGAGAGAAATAAAGCCTTCATATTACATAAACGGAGAGTGTTTAATTTCGTTTTTAATTGGTTCGTTTGAAAGTAGACATTTTAAGCTAGACATATCTCTTGTAGCCTATGTGAGACAGGCTGAGTTCTGGCTCTTTTTTGAGAAACGCTCCAGCCAGAGGCAGACCGAGATGGCAGAAAGCGCATCCTGTCTGTCTTTATTTGTAAAAAATAAAATTAAAAATACAAATAATAAAATTAAAAGCTTACGTTAAATCAGGTTCGAACTGAATGTTTCATTATCAGAAAAAAATGCTTTATCAGGAAAAAAAAGTGATCACGCATGCACCTCCCTGTCATGCATGCGCATTAGTTTTCAGCACAAACCCTTAAATATCAGTAATAAATGAGGTTAATGCTAGAGTGGGGATCCGCATTAAAATAAATTTTCACAAGTCTACACCCGAGACAAACGCAGTTATAACCTGCAAATTGAAGGATATATTTGACGTTTTAAAATGATCTAATTGACCGATGCCGTTCCAATTCGTTGATCATTAGTTGCTGTTAATCAAGATTACGCATATGTCGCAGCATAAACTTGTTTTAATAAATCGCTTATGCATTAAATAATAAAGATACAAAACAGGTAATTAAATATGCTGAATATATTTTGTACAAATATTTATAAAATGGGAAAGCCTAATCTTCATTTTGCATCTGCATAAAATAGTGAATTATTTTTAACATGCAATGATACAAAATAAAACCAAACAAGATTTGTAATGAAGAAAAGAATATTTAGACAAATATGAGTGTTGAAACCCCACAGCACATCTCTTGCTCACTCAGCAGCATGCTCGCAGAACACGCAAAATCTTGCTCTATGCATGAATGCAGCGCAGATAGCGACACAAGTTATTTGAAATACATAAAATGTTTCAATAAGATAATACTGACAATGGAAATTATATGACATTTCAAATAGTTTTGACGATTTTTTCCCTTTAGTCCGCCTGTGCATTTCTGCACAGTAAATGCAGTCCATCTCCGCGCTGTTTTTAGTTGAGAACGCAATTTCTGAAATTTTAGAATGAATTAATTTCTAAAATGTTATGATAGAAAAAAACTCAAACAGGTCACAGTATAATAGAAATACACAGGCTATCGATCATCAACTTGTGTGCAGGCCCGGTTCTACGGGGGTGCTTGAGGGTGCGAAATCAAACGAAATCAATAGCACCCTCAGTTAAAGCTGTAATAATGTCATTTTATTGCAGATTTAGATAACAATCCAGTGAGTAATCATTAAAAAAAATATATTTTTCTGCTGTAAGCATTAAAACAATGCCCTACCATATTGTAACGCATCAAAGCAGTCAATTAGAGCGTTGCATCCTCGGCCGACTAGCCCGACTTTTTTACACCTCTGGTTGCTGGGCTTCAGGCCAATTTTCACGTCAAAGTTCAGAGGCGGACGGGCACCGGTTTTATCTGTTTTAGGTTTCTCCTTATTTTAATATTTTAGACATCCATAAATTATGGTGAAGAAAAAAATGCCGCGCTGGTGGAAACAACAGGAGACTTCACTTTTGCTTTCACTTTCGAGGCTGGGCACGGACTGCAGCGCAGCTGGAACAGATCCGCGCTCAAGCACACAATATGCTGAAAATTGCCACAAAGGTAAATAAATAACACTGAATGTGTCGGGCCGGAAAGAGTAAAGCTTATTTAAATTATATATTAATAAACTAGTGTATTCTGAGTCAGTGTAACAAAAATCCTTTTTGGACGCGCCTTTAAAGAGAAATTTATCTTTTCGGATTACATAATGAGAGAGTTTTTGTTTTCTATTTGTTTTATTTCGTTAAGTAATAATTTAAAACTATTTTATACGTTTTTTTAAGTGCACACAAATAAAAGTACACCCTTTACAGTACCGAATGATGTATTAACCTACTCTTACCTTTGTGAGCAAAATTGACAGATCATTTTAAATTGCTTCCACTGAAAAAAATGCACTGGCGCCCATGTCCTGCGTCTTCAGCTTCCACTCTCTGCACAAACTATTGGATATGCGCCTAATACCGCACATTTATCTCTAAGTTTAACGTTTAAACTAACATTGTTTTATACTTGAACTATTTCATATCTATAGATTTTATGCAAATCGTGATGATTTGAGTAGGCAAACTGATCAAATTAACAGACTGCAGTCTACCGCTGGGCGCTGTTCCTTAAAAATAATAATAATAAAATAAAATAAAAACTTACATTTTACGAACAAAAATGCTCCAAACGTTTTTTTTCTAAATTAAGTTAATAAAAAAAACGAAAGTATAATCAATTTGCCATTACATACAAAAATGAAGTATTTTGATTTTAAAATAGCAACGCGTGCCATCAGTGTCGCGCCCTAATGTCGACTATGATGGTATAATGTTAGAGCACCCTCATTAATTTAGGAAGCACCCTCAGTGATTTAGTTCTGGAACCGGGCCTGCTTGTGTGCCAGTATGCATATGAATTAATATGAAGCATCTGTAAGAGTCACGTCCGTAACGGTCACGTCCGTAACGCATTATTATGGCTGATAAGAGCAAAGAATTGAGATGGGCTGTTGATCATAATAAGCATGGCCATAAGTTGGCTTTGTACAGAAAGTTTCAAGTTAATTGCATTAGTAATTACTAAATTAAATAAACTTAATCTTTAAAACGTTACGGACGTGACACAACGCTGAAGCGTCCTGACGTCATAAATCTAGCCCTTATAAATCCAAAAATCATAGCTGTTTCGACAAAGTGAGTTTATTTACTTTTCATACAGGCCTCCATCTTTCTACAAAATACTTACTGTTGACACAATTAAAAAATATTCAGTCTTTAATCTCTCATTTGAAACCATGAAATACAGTCGAATGAAAATGTAATTTTTAGTGGTGGGCATAGATTAATTTTTTTAATCTAGATTAATCTAGATTAAATCTTGAAATTAATCTAGATTAATCTAGATTAAAATGGCTAATTTGAATTCTGCTGAAGGCATTCAGAATATGTGTGCTACCCAAATAATGACTAAAAGTAAGTCTTTGAGAACGGGTTTCTCAAGCCAGGTGGCGCATAGACCAGGCGCTCATCTCCTGTTTCCAAAATGCATTACAAACTGCTTGACAATTGCATTTACAACACAATTAACTATACAAACTTGTGTAACCAAGTACTTCTGCGCAAAAGGCTGTACGACGTGCGCGTTCCAGTAAAATATACAGGCGCGCGGGTATGGATAGCCTATCTGCGTGCATCTTACAATAAACTGCGTTGCTTTTAGAAGCGTCAATTCAGTTGTTGCATATAGTTTAATGTCTTTATTTCGGGATTATCAAAGTAAATTATAACTCAAATTTGAGATTTTACTGGGACACAGCAGATTTTCACTGGGGCACGTGCCCCAGTAAAAAGGGTATAGCAATGCACGCACCTGCCCTGAAGCGGCTTCATAACTGCATCCATGTCTGCGCGTCTCATTTGTGGTCATTTCACAGAAGTTGAAGACTTGTTCTCGCCCCCTACAGTGCAATTCAACTAGATATACGTCATCCGCGCTAAAATATCAAAGTGAAAGTCATCATATCTTGCGTAGTTTAGACCCAGCTCCCAACCCAACTTTGAGAATAGATTAACGGCGATATTTTTTTTATCGCGCGATATGAGTCTCACGTTAACGCAGCACGTTAACGCCGATAACGGCCCACCTCTAGTAATTTTACAATAGGTGCACCCATCATACGTGGTGGAAAAACATAGCAATTTCCTTCAAATTTCTATTAAAGCACGTTGATGCAGCTAAATACAGACCTAAATGCACAACTTAAACAGGGTTTTGTTCTTTTTGTATAAACTTAATTTTTTCATGGTAAGGTTGACATTTGCGTGGAATTGCTCAGTAGGCTACATCAAGCGGTTAAAATAATGTGGCAAAAATACACGCAAATCCGACCCAAATGTTTAATGTCATGATTAGGGGTGCAACCTAAGGAGCGAAGCGCGATTCAAACTGCGTGATTCACAAATTGATTCCTCTTTAACTTCTCTTGAACGGAAACATACATACAAAGTTATGTTTAAATACCTGTTGTTTTATTCTGGTAAACACATTCGGTTATGTTTTCAGTGAACCGAAACAGCTGAGAAAGAGATGCGTGCCAGTATTAGGTACATGCATTAGGCCTTAAAGAGGCAGCATCCTATAAATACCTGCAGTGAGAAGCACTAGTTATTTAACAATGAATTATTAAATGTCTTTACCTGAATACTAGTATTATTGATTTTATTAGTAACTTTATGTTGTATTCATCTACACTTGTCATTTGTGTAACTGTTCTTGTTTTGTTACTGACTTTATTAGTTCAGCTAGTTTTTGCTGTGGATTAGAAGTATTTAAAGTAAGCATTCAGTAATTAATAAACAACAAAACTTTTTTGTTTTGTTTGTTTTTTGCTTATACAGCTCCCTTCGTATTAAAACCATTTAATAACGTGACACTCATTATCTGGTTCTTGCCTAAAAAGACAGGTATATAATGAGCATTGTTAACAGATTACACAAAAGAGTTTAGTCAACCTCTGCCTATGGAGAGAGAAAAACGTTTTCAAAAGCACCCCCTTCCCCTACTTTTTTCACAAATTGCACCCTGGTCTGCATATGTTTAGAATAGATAATAATAAAAGTGTCCTAAAATGGAAGCAAATATAGTGGGAGACTACACATATAATATACATTTATGTAATATTTAATACTCTGACCTTTGTGGAGACATTTAAAGATGACTACTTTAGGCATGACTTTGGATTTATGTGAAATGGTTAATGTTAACATTTAACTGAGGTTAATAAATGCTTTAGATGTATTGTTTATTGTTTGTTAATTTCAACATTTAGGAATATATTTTTAAAATTAAGTTTTGATCATTTTCATTTTATCTATTAACATTTCATCTTCAATATTTTAATGTTTACCTTATTTTCAGATGGCAAAGGCTTTGAAGAAAGTGCCAGTGTGGGAGTATTTCACTGAAGTATCACCAGGAAAAGCACAGTGCAATATCTGTGATAAAATCATCAGCATGGGGGCATCAACGTCCACAAGTAAAAATACCACAAACATGTGGTCTCATCTAAAGCACATCCATCCACAAGTCAGCGAAGAAGCAAAGAAAAAAAGGGACAACAAGACAGATCCTTCTCAGCCAACTGTGTCTCAACTTTTTGAACACAAAACAGGGTGGAAGGACATAGATCCAAGGTCTCTTAAAATCGATGCAGCAATCATTGAAATGATTGCCATCGACAACCAACCACTTTCTGTGGTTTCAGATGTTGGATTCAAAAGACTTATGTCCCTTATGGAACCCAGGTACAGAATTAAAAACGAAAAGTTCTACAGAACAAAAATGCTTGATGAAACCTACTCAAGGGTTTTGACAAAAATCAGAAGTGAAGTGACGAAGGACAAGGCCCCATTTATGGCGTTCACAACGGACTGTTGGTCTGGAGCTACAGAGTCACTGATGAGCCTAACTGGGCATTTCATTTCTGAGGACTGGTCGAGAAGGCAAGTGGTGCTAAATGTCAAGCCTATGATTGGATCACACTCAGGCAGTTATATTCAAGAAACCTTCCTTAACATGTTAGGAGACTGGGATATCGCAACAGAACGTGTTGTTCTTGTCCTAAGAGATGGGGGAGCAAACATGGTAAAAGGAATGAGGCTGGCTGAACTTCCTGATTTAAGCTGCACTGCTCACACCCTTCAGCTCATTGTAAATGACGGCCTATCTAGTCAGAGAGCTGTTCTGGACATTATTGCCATATTGAAAAGCTGTGCAACTCACTTTGGCCATTCTGTATTGGCAAAACAGAGGCTAAGAGCCATTCAGGAGGAAGTGGGTGTGCCAGTGCACAACGTCATCCAGGCTGTCACAACTCGCTGGAACTCAACGCTTCACATGCTTCAACGAATGTATGAACAGAGACGGGCACTGAATGTGTATGCTGGTGAACACGGCCACATCAGCTGCTTATCTGCCACACAGTGGGACATTGTTTGCAACCTGATCGATACACTGGATCCCATCGAAGAAGTCACAATGGAGATGAGCAACTCTGGGACTTCAGCATCATGCATTATCCCCAGTGTGTCTGTTCTGAAGCTGATGCTGCGGGAAGAGGGACCATCCTCAGCAGGCATCAAAACTTTGCGCAAGACCATGCTTGACAGTCTGACAAGGCGGTTTTCCAAAGCAGAGGAGACAAAAATTCTTGTCCTAGCAACACTCCTTGATCCCAGATACAAGGCTCGTGCCTTTGCGTCTGAAGAAACACTTGAGAAAGGAAAAGAATGGCTAAAAGAGGAAGCTGAAGAGTTTACCAAGCTCAGAGATGATGATCCATGCCCTCCACTAGAAGGATCTGAGCAGGATGAGGGTTTGGATCCAGAGACAAAGAAGCAGAAAATCCATCAGCCCACTTTAGTGGACACTCTGTATGCCAGGGTCCTTGGTGCCACAGCTGTCTCTCACGAGATGTAAAGCTTTGAGACTGAGCTTGAGTGGTATTTGTCAGAGCCTGTCATTGAAAGAAGTGACATGGCTCTGCAGTGGTGGCAAAAAAATGAAACAAGATACAAAACACTTGCACATCTGGCAAAGAAATTCCTGTGCCCCCCACCATCCACTGTGCCTAGTGAAAGGGTGTTCAGTGAAGTGGGCATGCTTTATGAAGCCAGGAGGAGCCGACTCACTGGACACCATGCACACCAGCTCTGCTTCCTCCATTATAATTTGAGGCTTCTTAACTTTGAGTATTAAAATAGAACTAGAAATGGACCATGCTCCACTTGAATCTCTTGCAGTTCTTTAACAGGACTAGTTAAGTTTCTCCTGTTTCACAAGTTCAAATTTGTTGTTATTTGGAGTGCCTTTTATTATTCAGTTTGTATGTAACATTTGTTACAGTTTGAAAGCATGTCTTTAATTTACCTTAATATTTATTAAGTTATTCATTTTTATTTCATATAGCACATTTTCATGATTCAGTACTGTTTTTTTGTTTGTTTTTTGTAATAAAGTTCAGTACTATTTTACATGGAGTGTTGTGTTTTTATTTAGGTTTTTTTAAACCAGTATCCATTATAAAAACTATCGGTTAATTAATCGGTTATCGGCAAGTCCGGTCCAACCTAGCTATCGGTATCGGTAAAATTCAATATCGGTCGACCTCTAATAGAAAGCGCGCTTTGATGCATCCAGTGTAGAAATGGCATTAGGATGTGGCAGACCGTTTTCTTCTGCAAGTTTCAGCTCAAACATATTCGGTTTAAACTTGTCTTAATCAAACGCCCCGCAAAACCACCTCGGCGCCCCCCTTTCAAAATTATTGCTTTCAGCGTCCCCCGATGCTCTCCCAATGCCCCCTTGGGGGCGGTACCGCCCCCGTTGAGAAACACTGCTCTAAAGGCTACGGTCATCCCTGTCACTTGTGCACCTTTTTCCGGCCACATTTTTCCCTTCATCTGAACACTCTGTTAATATACTTCGATACTGAGCTCTGTAAGCATCGAGTTTCTTTTGAAATTGCCTTTTGAAACTTTTCTTCCTTATGGAGGGTGTTAATGATGGTCTTCAGCACAACCGTCAAGTCAGCAGTCTTCCTCATGATTCTGAAGCCTACTAAGCCAGAGACCATTTAAAGGCTGAGGAAACCTTTGGAAAAGTGTTTTGCGTTAATTAGCTGACTAGATTGGGACACAGGGGAGCCTACAATGTTGAACTTTGTCATGATATTCAAATTTTGTGAAATACTGGATTTGTTTTTATTTTATTATCTATAATCCATAATCATTCAAATTTAAACAAATAAGGATTTGAAATATTTCACTTTGTGTGTAGTGAGCATGTGTGTAGTGTAATGAATATAACATACAAGTTTCACTTTTTGAAACAAATTATTGAAATAAATGGACTTTCCCTCGATATTCAAATTTAATGACTGTGTATGTTTGTGTAATATCTGTAAGTGCAGATATGATGATAATATTGCACAGATTATATTGATTTGTGATCAATCACAATGTATTCCCAAATACATTGTAACAGGGCTGCCAACTCTCACACATTCAGCGTGAGACTCACGCAATTGACACTTTTCACACGCTCTCACGCCACACATCCATTTTCTCACGCAGTCAAAAGCACCCTCAGTTAAAACAGTAATAATATAAGATATTGGCTAAACAGATTTGGCTAAAGCTCCAGTGCGTATTTGTGTTTGTGCTCTGGAAATCGCCAAAAGACAACGTGTTTTCGTAGCGCTGAGCAATGTAGCCAATCACAGACATATATGTTGATCTAGAATGCCTGTGATTGGCCATTGCATTCTGAATTAACTCACCTCTAAACGCCAGATTGCACTTGCCAGTCCTCTCACTGTAAATAAGCGGTTCATTGATAATAAGAGGACGTTTGCGATTAACTGAAGCGACACGTTTTAGTGATTATCAAGGAAGGGCTATTGCGCACTCCAAGGCTACATATAATCCGTTAAGAATTTGAATAAAAGTTTTGTTTTTCGTCCTCCTAAGGGCTGTATACCGGGTACAGGAAGCAAAGTTTCGAGAGGGATAAATCTCATGAATGTAGGATTCTTTTTCGAAAATGAGAAAAATTTATTTTCTCAGAACAGCAGACTAATATATCAACAGCAAAATATTTGAAATTTTTGTGTCAAAAAAATGACTAAATCTTGCAATTCTTTCACTGTAAATTTGCGTTTCTTGTTGTGGTAAAAAGTGAACAGTTTTGCATCACTGCAACAGTTACTTTACATCATTTTATGATAAAAACAGTATCACACACTGCTCATTCGAACGTGTGTAGCATCTTTGCTTGTATCAAGATTAAAATGCAGTGTTTAGTTCTAATTTTTAATGTTTTTTTTTTTATTATTATTATTATTATTAAAAATGTTTAGTTGTTGTAGTAGCAGCCTCTGCAAAAACTGTTTCATGGCCAGGAAAAATATTTATGGCTGCTAAATTTTCTCAAATCACCAAAAAATGTAGAAAACTGTAGAAAAAGGTAAAATAACATACCTGTGAAATACTTGTTTTTATTTACTTTACAGAATTGTTTTCAATATTACTGTTGTCAAGTCAAGATCAAGTCAATTGACCAGCTTTTTTCTTTGTTTAGTTTGCACACTGAAACTGTATTGGAGCTCTTAATTGTGAACTCTCAAAGTGCACCAGATAGATGAATTTAACTGTAAAATGTACAAAATTTTCTTACGGGGGAGCATGCCCCCGGACCCCCCTACAGGGACGGCTGTGGGAATTCTCACTCCAAGCTGAAGTCAAAAGTTGGCAGCCCTGATTGTAATCATGAGTAGCAGATCAACACAGCCTTTTAAAGGCCTTTAGCCTTAAATCACAAAAGCATTTACACTTGTCTTGTTAAAGCATATGTGGACAACATCTAGAACACAGGTTGCCTTTTAATGGCAAGTGAAAAGAGGGATTCATATATATTTTGAATATCTAATCTTCATCCCATTCCATGCATCACAAAAAATAAATGTGTAGGTTATTTGAATGTGGAAAAAAATAATGCTGCAATTTTTAAAACCTAAATCTCATAATGACTTCACATTAGTTGACCTTTGTCTTAGTATACGTTATTAGTGTTTGTTTTCACTTATTTACAATTATTTATCATATAGATTTATTATATTTTACGGAAACAAAATGATAAGAAATTAAGTGAGTTTTGAACCGTTGAAAAAGCCCCAGTAATGTTTCAATCTAATTACTAGTCATAATCAGATTCAATAAACAATCAGCTAGCCTATACATCTTTTTACATTATCAACAAACAGCTGTTATCCAACCTTAGAGGCGTCATCGCGATGTCCGTGTCCATGGTCGTGTTCCATACCGTCAACTTCCACCTCAAACACCCCTGCCATCTTCTACGTTAACAATCCGACTATTAAAAGACACTTCCGGGTTACACGCAACCTTCTTCTTCTTCGTCTTCTTCGTCTTCTTCTTCTTCTTAATCGTTTTTATTGGCGGATCGCAATCTTAAACAGAGCATTACCGCCATCTACTGTGGGCGATGGAATGTGTAGGGAGACTTGTATATCCCTACTCCCAGAAAATTCAGGACTTGGCCTTTCGATGTTGTTGCGTGTTCAGCTTCTCCATCTACAGCCCTAGGTACCTTCTAGCCCAGGGACGAAGGATAATAATAATAACCACAATAATAATCTTTATATTCTATGAAGTCCTATTAAGAAATAGTAGGCTAATAATAGACTATCACTTCTTACTGGATCTAAAAGTTCTTTTAATGTTAACTGCTGATCACAATTATTATTATTTTTTTTAAGTTCTTCAGTTATTTTCCTTCTATCCTCAGTATATCTATTGCACTGAAAGAGGACGTTCTACTGTTTCTCTGACTCCACACCAATCACACAGCCCTGTTGGGTGTTTTCCTATTATATTTAAGGTTGAATTAAGTCCTGTATGGCCCAGCCTTAGTCTTGAAGGAACACAATCTTCCTTTCTACTCCATCTTGATTACTTTCTTGTTTTAGACAAGTCAGCTAAGTCATTTTACTCGTTTTCTCTGCATAATCCATTCATAATCAAAGAAAAGTTTTGTGTGTCTAAAAGGACCAAGCGTCCATGTATTTCAGGAATGACTTTGAAAAAATACGGGAGTAAATCATAGACTGTAGGAGTAAATCGGATAAATATACGCGAGTCATTGCTATGATTGACAATAATAACCGGACGAAACATATGACAAGCTGATAGCAAAAAAAGAGCTGTGCATTAAATGATTCAGACTAAATTCAGAGTAAGAAAACTACAGCAGGAACAAGTGTGTGTTGGTTAAATATAGGCTATTTAATAGCTTTTACGTTTCAAGATAAAGCCTAAAAGATGTAGTTATTAAATTATATAAAATATTTCTAATTCATATCGATTCATATTGAGTGCATTATTTAATTCTTATACCATTAATATTTAACTTATTTAATTTGTAGTGAACTATATATAAGTATTTAAATAATTCACCCTTATAGACTGTTTGTATCTGAGCTTATTTATTTATTTCAATGACTTTCTGCACTTGCTATACTATATACTTAAGAGCAGTAAATGTACTAAAATTTCTTATACTATTAATTTTATAATAGAAAAGCAAGATGTCTTGAAAAAATTAGGGAGTTGAAATGGCAGCTGCAGCCAATGATTGATCCTATGCTGCCATATTTTGGTTATAAGGGTAATTTCATATAATTTTTATCTTAAAAAGACGTAGTTTTTTGTGGAAAGACATTTTTTTCCATGTTGTCTTTATGAATGAAACGTAGAGTTGAAAAATAATAAAGGCTTTAAAATATTACAAGATTTTAAAAATGTGTTCATGACTATGAAGGCAACTTACTGATTATTAGGAATACGATTAAGATGTGCTTGAAGAGAAGTATCGTTATCTAGCTAACGTTAGACTAAATACGTTATGATAGTGTTTATCTGTCAGCATTTAAATGTACAACTATGCAGGTACACTGTAAAAATGATTTGTTGACTCAACTTGACTTGGTCAAGTCATCTTTTTGCAATGACTCAGTTAAGTTTAGCAAACACTAGGTGTCAAGTTCACTCAACTTAAACGTAGTTGTTGAAATAACTTACAGTAAGTTGAGCCAACTTACTATATCAATTAAACAACACTTGAAATTTTTTGAGTCAACTTTATTTTTTATGTTTTCTCAACCATTAACCAAGTCTAACTGACATAACATTTTTATTTTTCCAAAATATACTAACTTAACTACTTGAGTTTACCGGACTTCATTGCTTTGACAAGTAGTTTTAGGTATCTCTGGAATCAGATCTTTTTAATGAAATTAACACAACAGCAAAATTGAAACTCTTAGCATTTATTTTTTAAACAGATACATTGCATTTAAAAACCTTCACATATACACAGCTCACACAAACAAGTGTAAACTTCCCTATCCACAAACCCTATGCCTTCTATGCACCACATCTTAGTGCCAAAATAGTACAAATAACTCTCATTGTCATTATCAGATATTTCCATTGCATAAACAAGTGTACATGAAGAATTCACAATAAGCAGTGTTAAAAAATCTTCACATTAAACTATTAAAAAATGGTCAATTACCAATTGTAGAAACATGACAAGGAAAGAGGAAGCAGTACAAAAAAACAACAAAAACAATCTTTGGACAAAAAAATAAACAATACCAATGTTCCATTTAAACAATCAGATCTAAAACAACAATGCTCTTAAAAGGAGAAGTTAGTTTTCAAAACAAAAAATTACAGATCATTTACTCACCCCCTTCTCGTCCAAGATGTTTGTGTCTTTCCCTCTTCAGTCGATAAAATATTATGTTTCTTGAGGAAAACATTTCAGGAATTATCTCCATTTATTGGATTTCAATGGTGCCTCAGGTTTGAACTTCCAAAATGCAGTTTAAATGCAGCTTCACCCGGCTCTAAACGATTCCAGCCAAGGAATAAAGATCTTATCTAGCATACGATCGGTCATTTTCAAAACAAACTAACAATTAATATATTTTCTTGTCCAAGTCTAAAAATATATGGTAGAAATATTTTTTTTTTCTATACAACTGCTTTGCAAAGACGTGTATTGTGAAAAGCGCTAAACAAATAAACTTGAATTGAACTTGAAAATGATCAATTGTTTTACTAGATAAGACCCTTCTTCATTGGCTGGGATCATTTGGAGTCATTTAAATTTTGAAGCTGCATTTAAACTGCATTTTGAAAGTTCAAACGTGGGCGGGGTACTATTGAAATCTATTATATGGAGATAATTCCTGAAATATTTTTTATCAAGGAACATAATTTCTTAGTGACTGAAGAAAGAAATACATGAACAAGTAACTTGCTCTTCAAGGATTGAATTCTTGGGTGTAGAAGTCTGATGAGACTCCAATTAACAGATAAATCATAAGTGAATCTTTTGGGTAGTCGAGGTTTAATGTGAACACCAGGCCCATCAGGTTCAGAAAAGCATTAGGTACATCACTAAGGTGACGCATTACCAATTCTTCCTCAATCACCAGGGCATTGTCATTGTAGATGGCTGGGAGACGTTCCATCATATTGTCCACAACCAATAGGAGTCCAATCGCCACACCATTGATTCCATCCTCATCACGGTCGCTGGGCTTTATAGAACATAAACAAAACAAGGTACTATTACTCAAAAGCAATTACACAAACATAGTCCCCAGACCCCTGCAAATTAAGAGACCTGATGTTCAGTTTACACTTGTTTTTTCATAAAGCTCTATTCACACCAGTGTGTATTCCTTTTAAAATGCCTAACTTTGCTACGGTTAACATTTACACTACTCGTG
Organism: Garra rufa; assembly: GCF_049309525.1. Classification (NCBI taxonomy): domain Eukaryota; kingdom Metazoa; phylum Chordata; class Actinopteri; order Cypriniformes; family Cyprinidae; genus Garra; species Garra rufa. The sequence goes on from NC_133379.1 coordinate 2,755,685, forward strand.
CATTTTTGAATGGAGACTTTTGAATAAGCTACAGACCCCGTTTTAGTTTGAAAACTCCAGGGTTGCATTTTAGTGTAAATGGACCAAAACAGAGACTTTTGATAACGATGGCGTGGCTGCCCACATTCACTCTGTGTATGCTTAACCATCTTAAACAATAACATCATTCTAATTGTTGTATCAATATATATGTATAAATAGACGCCCCTTTCGAACGCTCCAAGCATGTAGATGCTTCTGACATCTAAGTAACAGGGCATCTACCTATACACATCTATGTCTGTACGATAGTCCCCTGCTGAAAAAACCAGCATATGCTGGTTTTTTCAGCAGGGTCATGTGACATGCGTTTTCAGTTGTTTAGTGTAGACTGAGAAACACAGTAAGCAGAGTAAACACCAGTGTAGACGAGGTTTTAATTTTAAAACACAAACGCACTAGTGTAAACGGGTTGTACATTTTTAAGCTTACCTTGCATGTCTTCATGAATTTTGTAGGAATCTCTCTCATCTACCCAGCAATGCTGCTGTCATCATCTTTTGGTTGTTGTCTGTAAAATATAGGATGGTTAAAGTACCAGCTTTATTCATGCAATCATTTGGTTTTCTTTATTCATTTATCTTTTCTCCCTCTCATCATGTCTTTCAAGTTTTTTATAACAAAAGTAAAATATAAATACAATTTTATAATATAGATAAAAACACAAAAACAATCATTTTAAATTTGCACATTTAAACTTGTATAATTTTTTTAATTTGTTACCTTTTTGTTCAGCACCAAAATAAGATTTAAGAGTGGCTGTAACATGCTCATGCCATTACAATCAGGGTTGTCTAATCTGCTTCTGGAGGGCCAATAATTTATTGCAGAGTTTAACTCCAACCTGGTTAAACAGATCTGTCTGGAAGTTTAAAGTGATCCTGAACATCTTGATTAGTTGGTTTAGGTGTGTTTAATTGGGGTTAAAGCTAAACTTTGCTGGATCTTGGCTCCCCAGGAGCAGAATTGGGCACCCCTGCCTTAGATTCATTGGGGTTGTAACAACACTTTAAGGGACAGGTTACCAAAAAGATGATAATTGTCATTTACTCACTAACATGCCACTCCAAAAAAATAAAAATGTATTCCATCAGATACAATGAAAATGATCAGTGTTAAACTGTCAAAGTCTGCATTAAATCAATATTTACAATATTTATTAAGGTGAACAATTAATCCATGCAAGTTAATCCTCTGAAAAAAAAATTTTTTTTGGTAATCTTAATCAAAATCTGATCATCTGCTTCCACTTTAGAATAGCATTCTTTCTGTTTCATTGTATGAAAATATGTCACTATCACTATTCGATTGATCTAGAAGAAAAGGGTCGTAGAGGTTTGGACAAACATGAAGGTGAGTAAATGATCACATTTGTTATTTTGGGCAGAGAAGGACTGATTTAAAATAAATGTACTTACATCATTATCAAGGCTCTCCAGTGTTGAAATCATATCTGGAATGTCCTCATGATGCTTTGACCTGAAAAACTGTATCAGCTTTGAGAGATGATCATCTAGGCCTTGAAACAAAACAGACTTGGTCCGGTCCTTTGATACAAGCCTGGTGATCTATAAAAACAAATGTATTTACAAATTTAACAAATTTCATTTGAAAGAATCGGTTAAAAAACGGTTCACATCACAAGTAATAATATCTATTTGTCCCAGCAGATGAAAATATGCTCAAACACATTCAAATAAAGTAATTCACAATCATAACATTATTTAAATCATCATCATAATCTTGAAAAAGTAACCAAGGCTGTTATGTACAAACAAATGTTTAGTCTTTAGCTTTGTACAGAAAGGAGGTTTCATCTAATAAAGCTTAACAAACGACGTGCATACAAAAATAAATAGCAAATTTCATTTACGTTTTCACAGAACAGTTATTGCATGTTCCTCATGTTAAAAGTGCTGTTTGATATAACTGATAGATCTTCATCTTCCAGTGAGCGCACGTTTTATTTGTTATTAACTTACATTTCGCCATATTCGCAGTGCCTTTACTGGAGATCCGAGAACCGTGGCCGTAACAGTTCGTTAGCTTTTAGCACACACACAAACGGTCAGTATCAGGTAACGTTACTTCTATACTCTTTGGTATCAGCTGTCAGCTCGTGTTCGTCAGTTCCCTTCCGAGGGAACTCTCACCGCGTCCCCTAGGGGTCGCTATTGGGGAACGCCGCAGCGTGACTTGTGTCTGAAGAAATGCATAGAAAAACTACATGAAATGGCCGGCAACAGCGTATGACGTCACCACGGCGCGCTCGTCGCCGCTGGTGCGTCACTACCGGGCGACACAGTATAAAGAGCCTCCGGTGTAAACAGATAATAACTTCGCCGTCTTCAGCTTCTCTTTGTCTGATCGTGCATTCCGGTAAGATTTATCTATTTATTTATCCTTTATTATGGCAAGCACTAGCAAGACGTTTAAGAAGTGTGCTGATCCTTGTCCGCGTTATTTAACGCCTGACGACACACACGATCTTTGCGTCTTCTGTTTGGGTGAGGAGCACGCACGCGATGTCCTCGAGGGGGCAACGTGTGTACACTGTGAGCGTTTTCCGATGAAAAAGCTCCGTTCTCGTCTGTCTCTCTTTTCGAGAAAAGATGAGCGTCCAGCTGTTCCCCACGGTTCAGGGCCTGCCGCTGCCGAGGCACGGAGGAGACTGGCTTCGTGGGGTTCCCAGCTGGATCTGGCTGATGAGCTACAGAAAGGACTTTCCTTTTCTAGCTCATCCGCCAGAGATGAGAACGAGCTCCTTGATTTTGATGACGCTATTTCTTTGACGTCATCAGACCCTGGAGCTAGTGCTCTTTTGGGTTCCACCCAAGATGAGCAGGAAATGCTCTTTGAAGACGAAGAAGCTGAGGCTGAGTCTTCCTCTATTTCCTGCCCTGCGTATGAAGAGCTTCTGGAGGTCATGGATCGGGCCACGGCAAGACTTGACTTGCCTTGGAGGCGTGGCAGAAAGGAGGCCCCGCGGGGCCGCCTGGATGAACGCTTCCTGTCTGGCCATCGCCTCCAGGCTCTGGTGAGCCTTCCCTTCCTTCCCGACCTCCATTCAGAGATCGAGAAGGTATGGAAAAAGCCGTTTTCTTCCCGCGTTTTTAAATTTCCTCTTGCTAATTATGCAAATATTGAAGGAATGCAGGAACACGGCTATGAGAAAATGCCCCCTGTTGATGAGACGCTAGCCAGCTATCTCTCAACAGGTGAGACATCCTCTCTTAAGGCTCCCTCTTTGCCATCAGCTCCCCTTCAGGTTACATCTAGCTTAAATGGCAAAGCATACGCAGCAGCAGGTCAGGCGGTGGGTGCGTTGCACACTATGGCGATGCTTCAGGCCTACCAGGCTGACCTGTTAAAGGACCTGGAAAAGGACAGGGACTTTCCCCTGACGAGGTGGCGGAGCTGCGCCGCACCACAGATCTTGCTCTCCGTGCCACCAAACAAGCCGCCGCCCACATGGGTAGGGCCATGGGCGGCATGGTGGCTACGGAGAGACATCTGTGGATAAACCTGGCCGACGTCGGGAGGAAAGAAAGGGGCTTTCTCCTCGATGCGCCGGTTTCGCCCTCTGAGCTTTTCGGTGCCTCTGTTGAGACGGTGGTCGAAAAGTTTAGGGAGGCCAGGGCGCGCTCAGCTGCCTTTAAAACCTTCATTCCTAGAAGGTCCAGGTCCGAACCCGAACAGACCAGGGGTCCTGATCCGTCTGGTTCCGCGGAACACAGACGGACGCAGAAGGCTAGTGTTGCAACTCGTGCCCCTCCACCACCTGCGGGTGGCTCTAGGAGACGGCGCGGACTGAGGGGAGGTAGACAGGATCTGAGGGAGGTGATTCAGATGAGACAACAGTCTCGAATGAATCAGAGCAAAAAATAAGATCTTTTTGCTGTCCTTCCTCGATCCCTCTGCCTCTCACTCGGTGATTCCCCTGTGAATTTTTTACGTCAGCTGGGAAGCTGCCCGGGCCTATGATGTTTTTGGCTGGTTCTGAGTGTTCAGAACCACCATTACTGATGGTCTGGAACTAAAAAACATAACAAACAGTACCTTTGGCTACTGTCCTAATGTGCAAAAATTTACACTTGGGGGTAGGTACGATCTGTTTTCTTATAACTCAGTCTGTCTGTTGTGTTTATGCTTTCAGGATGAGAGTCTGCGGCGGATGCTCCCCCTCTGATCCTATGGATTATGGTCATGGTCATTACCACAGGTTGTGCGGTAAAACCACCCTCACAGACATATGTTAGACACAGGACTTGTTGTCCCCATCAAGGTAAGCTCTCTGAGTTTCTTCAAACCTGAAATGTTTAACTATGTCCCTTTCTGGCCAATATGAGAATCCCATAATAACTACTCTCTGTAAGACCGGAGTTGAAAGGGCGGGCCTGTCAGCTAAAGCATCAGCACCGCATGAGTTCTTGTCTCCGTGGAGCAATTTCTCTAGTAATTATGCCCTGTTGAGACAGGAATTTAATTTCTATGGTACTCTTTCGATCCCCCTGAGGGTGGGGCCGATTCCATAAATAGCACCCCCTTTTCTGTGGCAAAGGTTATATTCAGAGTGCCGCTCTCGCTGACACAGCTGGTAAGCCTGCCCTCTTTTCAGATTGATTCTCATTCTTCAGGCCTCACGCACGAGCCGGGCTCTCCCCTTTCCGAGGAAAGGGTTCGTAATGAGCGCCCCTCGTCTGGATGGGCGTTCCTCCCTGGCCTTCAGGGTTAGGAGTCTGTCCTCATGTCCAGCCAGAAGCTAGGCTCCTCTCAGGATCTTTAGGTGACTTTAGTAGCTCCCCTTTCTGTGGGAAGGGTCTGCTCAGAGCTCTTCAGCAGCAACTACTCACCTTTTATTCAAGGTTCACTTTGATTTAGTAGTTCTGTCATCAAAGCGTTTCCTGAGTCAAGTATTATGGCTCCCCTTTGAGAAGGGTTCCACCTGAGAGCGCTGCCCCTGGCAGGCGGAGTCTTCAGGGTCGAATGTCACTTCCCCTTCAGAAGACCTCATGTCTACTAGGAGCTCTCCCTTTTCTGGACCTTGAAATGACTCTGACTGCTCTCCTTTCTGCGGAAAGGGTCCCTCTAGAGCCTCAAGTAGCGCCAAACTGCCGCATGGTGAATTTCTCTCCCTTCACTATAGGGAGAAATAAAACACTATCTTTCTCAAGGTCCTGATTTGAGCAACGTTCGCTCCCCTTCGCTAGGGTCCCGTTTAGAGTACAGCTCCTAGTGAGATGAGTATGCTCCCCTTCCGAGGAAGGGTAATTCCTGAGCACTACCTTCTCCTAGTAGGCATCCATGTGGACTGGATCTAATATGCTCCCCTTTACACTAAAGGGTCCCTTCAGAGCATTACCCCCTTTTTTAGGTCGGATGTTCCTCCCTGCAAGGCAGGGTTAGGGGTCTGTCCGCTGTCTGTGTCCACTATCACGATGGTCAGTAGCTCCATGATTTCTCAGTCGACTAACAGTTTGCGGACTGTCTGTCCTGATTGGGGTGTAGCATTTCTCCCCTCTCTGAACAGGGAGGGTTCCTCCCCTATCTAGATGCTTGTCATCTCTGACAAGCTTGGAGCTGTAACAATGGAACCCCCCAAAAAAGGGGGAAAACACAGTCTCTAAATCCCATTTACTAGGGTAGTGTCCCACGCTAAACTCTGGGCACTTCCTGAAATCCACAATAGTGGTAAGTGCGCACGCAATCCCTGTGCACTTCCTCAAATCCACATAAGTGGTAAGTTCCCACCAAGTTTCTGGGTTCTTTTCTAAAATCCTATACGGTATGGGTTACGTGGTCCTCGTTCCCATTTTCTGAGTTGGTCTAAAACCCCGGTCTCCCTGGGCCCAACTTCACTCTATATCATCTTGGATATCTTCTGACCATCTGTTATCAAGGGTGTGTTATCTGAGGATAACCCCTGCTAGAACGGTCTCTGTCTTAGGACAGGCCTGTTAGTCGCTATTCTTGAGCCAGTTCACTGAGGGAACTAGACTCGGTAATACTGACAGTTCCTGTTCTAGTTAAGTCTAAGCAGTAGCTTAGCCGTTCCTCCAAAGGAATCTCCTATTCCAACTTGAGCTGTGCTCTGGGTCCTTTGACCCATTCAGGTAAGTGAGTAACAGTTCAGGCTCTGGCCGGGGAGGTTACGTTCTGACAGCTGTCACCTCGTCCTATTGAGATAATTCTTCACAGAATTTATATTTAGTGCTTGCTACTATGCACTCCCCTCAGCATGGAGACGTGGGTATACCGTTCCCCAATAGCGACCCCCAGGGGACGCGGTGAGAGTTCCCTCGGAAGGGAACGTCTCTAGGTTACGTATGTAACCCTAGTTCCCTGAGAAGGGAACGAGACACCGCGTCCCCTAGGCTTCTTCCCATGCTTCGGACGAGAAGCTTCAGACGATGAAGCTGTTATCTGTTTACACCGGAGGCTCTTTATACTGTGTCGCCCGGTAGTGACGCACCAGCGGCGACGAGCGCGCCGTGGTGACGTCATACGCTGTCGCCGGCCATTTCATGTAGTTTTTCTATGCATTTCTTCAGACACGAGTCACACTGCGGCGTTCCCCAATAGCGACCCCTAGGGGACGCGGTGTCTCGTTCCCTTCTCAGGGAACTAGGGTTACATACGTAACCTAGAGACGTTCTCTCAGCACAGCATGTCAGCGAGTTAATGGCGTAACATAAAATAACTACGAATTCGCCGGGCAATGTGCGTTTCTTCTGATTGTTAATCGAGTTGCAACATTATAAAACGTTACTAGTTAGCGAAATGAGATAGCCTGAAATCAAAACGCGGACAGTAAGCAAAACAAGCCTTAATTAACATTAAAGAAAGAACTAATCAGGGGATACTTACTCATTTCATTACTTGCAGTCCATAACGTCCATCTGTTTTCGTTCAAATGCAGGCTTAGCATTGTTCTGGCATGATCAGCAACTTGTCGTGCAGAAAATGGCGGATAGCCCGTCTTTCTCAACTTGGTTCAAATAGTACGTCATCATGACGTTGTTATAATCTGTAGCGTGCAGGATGAAACGAGACGGTAGACGTAATACAAACAAACAATATATTTAATATTAATCTTCAGAACAGGACAGGCAGGAACAAAGAGATCTTCTCACAAGTTGATAACATTAAGGACCGACATTGAACTCAAGATACAAACAGATTTATAAAGGGAAACTAATGATTACATGCAGGTGAAGGGAATTCTGACAAACGAGGGCTAAACCAAATGACAGGGGGAGACAATGGGAGAAACCAAATGCCAAAACCAGACATAAACGTAACATTACGCCCCCCTCCGAATAGGCGCGTCCTCGCGCCGTAGAAAAACAAAAACAGAACAGAAAAGAGGGGCGGAAAACCAGAAACCTTGAGTCCATGAGGGAGGTGGCTTCGGCGGAGGTTGCAACTGAAGGAGGGGGACCAAAACATAAGTCCAGAGGGCAAAAAAGACAGTCCAAGGGGGCGACGACGGTGGGAGGAGCCAGGGAGGAGAGAGGAGGGACCTGAAGCAGGAGAGCAGGACCCAGATTGCAGCCAGGATGACGGCCCACGGAGGAGCCGACGGAGGGAGGAGCCATGGAGGAGGAAGGACCGCCGACTCCCTGGGGCCGACCGACAGAGGCAGAGCAGCTGGTAGAGGAACCCGAGGCAGAGATGGAGAGCCGAAGATCCAGGGCGACACCGCGGATCCGGAGGGCCAAGGCGGAACAGGAGGCTCTGGCGGCCGAGGCGGAGGCGGAGATCCGGAGGTCCGCGGCGGAGCCGGAGCGACAGAGGATGGAGGCTGTGCCAAAGGGAGGGAGGAGTCCGAAGGAGCCGGTGGGACGGCGCGACGAGGCACAGCCGGAGGAGCAGAGTCCTTAGGTGACGGAGGGACGACGACTGACCAGGGCAGAGCTGGAGAGACGATGGAGCCCGGTGGAGCTGGTGGACCGACGGGCGACGTTGGAGAGGAGGGCGTCGAGAGCCGTGATGGAGCCGCAGGGTCGGAGGGCCGAGGTGGAGATCTGGGCTCTGAGGCTGGAGGTGGAGCTGAGGGATCCTCCAGCCATGCCACCGATGTTAGCTGGCATCCCTGCGGCGAGCCCACTGCAGAGATGGTGGACTGAGGGTGAGCAAGGGGACTGACTGAAGACCTGGGAGACTTTGGGCGGCTGAGCGGAACCAGCGGGGACTCAGGACGGCTGGGCGGAACCAGCGGGGATTCAGGACGGCTGGGCGGAACCTGCGGGGACCAGGCAGATTCAGACAGAAGAGGGTGGGTGGGTGGGAAATTTATGTAAGCCAGAGGTTCAGAGAAAAAGTCTATTAAATCAGGCGTGTTATACTCCACAACTTCGGACAAGAAGTCAATTAAGTCCCCAGAGATCTGTTCAATCTCACCCCCAGCGGTGTTGCAGTGGGCAGGGCTCTCCATTTCCCTCACTTGCTCCACGTCGCAATCCACCGTCGCGGTTCTAGAAGCCGGCTCACGCACCTGATCAGCCGTGGAGGACTCTGGCTCTGTCGCTCGCGGCTCAGGCTCCGCCTCCGCGGTGTGCTCGGGTTCAAACTCCGCTTGTCGGGGTGATGGTTGGCTGCTCTCTGGGTCGTGAGTGGGGCTGACGTCCTCCTCGACAGAACCGACAGTCCAGGAAGATCCACAGGACGCCAGTACCCACTCGATGTAATCGGCTAGGCTCTCTCGAGTACCCTCCCCGGACAGCTGCGCCTTGATGGTGCTGTTGAGTCCATGACGAAAGAACGTACACAAGCAGCTGTCCGGGTAATGAGTTAGTGGGGCGAGGAACACATAGTCTCTGGTGTGGTCCTCGAGAGAGCAGTTCCCCTGCTTCAGGAGGATGATGAGGACAGTGGGATCATCCATGACAAAAAAATAAAAAAATAAAATAAACACTGAGACAAAACGGAAAAGAAACGCAGGGGAGAAATGCCGTGACTGTTTCGGTCGGTCCTTCTGTTATAATCTGTAGCGTGCAGGATTAAACGAGACGGTAGACGTAATACAAACAAACAATATATTTAATATTAATCTTCAGAACAGGACAGGCAGGAACAAAGAGATCTTCTCACAAGTTGATAACATTAAGGACCGACATTGAACTCAAGATACAAACAGACTTATAAAGGGAAACTAATGATTACATGCAGGTGAAGGGAATTCTGACAAACGAGGGCTAAACCAAATGACAGGGGGAGACAATGGGAGAAACCAAATGCCAAAACCAGACATAAACGTAACAGATGTAGAGTTCCTTGCACATGCGCAGTACGCAGAAAATTGAGAGAACATATGTTTTGTTGTTATATCAACATGTTATTTAAAGTTTTAAATTTCTCTTCAAGTTGAGGTTGGTACAACTCATCCTGTTGTGTAGTGAGACACTGCAAGTTGACAGGACATGGTTTCACTTGTTCACCTGACTAAAACTCAGAATCATTTTTTTACAGTGTACTCTCTTGGGATTACAAGGCTCTGCATTTAAATGATATGTTGTTAAATAATATGAAACTGCGTAAATAACTGCTATCATTATTTACGATGTTGCAATTATTAGTTTTCTCAGTTTCTGATAAGAATGAGGCAGTAGAGGAATCTCAAGAGTGTTCACCTATAGCACATATAAAATTAACTTCAGCAAAGTTTACGAGCTGAAAGTTTACTTGTTTTTTTTTTCCATGTTCCCAACTTGCCTCAAGTAATCCTTTTTTTGGATGATTTGTTACGACAGAAGGGCCCAGAGGCGAAGGCAAGTCAAAAAATCAGAAGTTTACTTTCCTTCAAAACAACTCAGGGTGTCTGCAGTCAACAACCGTATCGGTAGAGCAGATCTGGTCAAACTCAGGTATAACTGGAACTCAGGATTAGACTTGGACAGCCAGCAGGGGAGCGCAGTTCCAGGGAGCACAGCGAAGAGCGAAACTCTTAGCAGGTGCGGGCGGACCGGTGATGAGCGCCCGTGGAGGAAGGAGCCGCAGATGGCAGGAAACTGGGTGACTAAGCAAAATGCGTAAAAAACTTGACGGACCCCGGCTGGACAGAAAAAGACTAGACTAGATTTGACTTGACCAGACTAGACTGGACAAACAGAGGAAAACACGCATAAAGACTGAGTAGTAAAATAATCTGGCAAAAAGCCTAGAAACACACAGAGAGAAATAGAGAGGAAAATCAGCATAAAGGAGGAACAGGTGTCATATCAAGCCCTGATTGTGAAAGCGAACAGCTGAGTCAAGGAAATAGGCGCATGACATAGAAAGAAATAGATTACAAGAGTCAAACCCGGCTTGTGACATGATTGTCCTTTTGGGGTCCTGGATTAAAAAGGGAGGATTGTGAATGAAGGTGAACTGAGGGCCGTCACAGCCTGGGGGAAAAAGCTGTTTATCAGTTTTGTAGGGCGGGCTCTGATGCTCCGGTACCGTCTTCCTGATGGCAAGAGCTGGAAAACACTGTGGAAGGGATGGGTGGGGTCCTTTGCGATGCTGGTGGCTTTCCTGGAGCATCGTGCAAGGAAAATGTCCAGAATGGAGGGGAGCGGAGCTCCGATGATTTTAGTAGATCATCTGGTAACTCCCCCATTTCAACCTACAATGCTGGAACTGGGGAAGAAGGATAAACTCCATAACAGATTCTTAAAGCTTGCAACTGAATCCTTTCCGATCTTCCTAATTGTGTTTTAGCTGAGGATCTATAAGCAATACATCCATAATCTAGTATTGCTCTTACCATTGTTGAGTAAATGGATTTTAATCCCAATCAGCACCCCAAAATCTTTTTACATTTTTTCTTATTTATGTATGTATTCTGTAGAGAATTTTGGTTAGCTCAAAGAATTTCAAATTGATCAATATGTGTGTACAAGTATGAGACTATGTTTCTCTCATCACCTGTGCACTGCAAATCTCCACCAGGTCATTTTGACCAATGAATAGGATGAAATGAGTTATTTAAAACATACATTTCAGTCAGGGAAAGTAGTTTAACTCACAGGAAATTGTGTATAATAATCGTCATTAAATATACGCAATTTCCAGTTTCTGATCAGTAACAGTAATAATGATATCGACTGGTTTCTTTGTCCAGCAAATTGTTCAGTGATACCCATTACTCTGACATTGGCTCGTCGTCACGGCAACGTATTAAGGCTTAAGGTAGCAATATGAGATCGAAACAGTTTAAGTGACTATGGCAATGTAAGCATTCAGCACAGAGAATCATTATATGTGAATATATGGTTGTTTATTAAACTATTCTACTTACAAACGATCGCACATAGACAAACATACATAAAACACAAATAGACAGAGGACGCGTGAGAGAGAGAGTATAAGAGAGAGAGAGAGAGAGAGAGAGAGAGAGAGAGAGAGAGAGAGCATGGTACAGGAATGAAACGGTTCTTTTTCATAAAACGCCGTAAACGCAGCTATCTACGTTTGTAGAAAGAACGGATACTTGCAAGCTCCTGGTGTTGTGCATTGGTTCCGTATGTGTTCAGTTCAGAAAGTCCTTTTCCAGTTCCTTGAGAGTTTTTCAAGTAACTTAGGCCTCATCTCCTTATGCATGGATCTGGGGGGAGGTGCGGGTGACGTGTTTTTGAGTCCCGAAGAAAAGAGAAGAGAGAGGGCGGAACTGTGTGTGAGCCCTTTAACATCTTGAAAAGTCACACCTCTCAGGGTGGGCTTGACCAATGAGAGAGGCTGAAATTCCAAGCGGGAGGTTTGGATATAAAGTGGGCTTTTTATGACCCTTTGTCTGAGAGCAAGGTACTTTCTACTAGGGATTCATGAAACTATAATATGTTACATGTGTATCAACATATAATATACATCATCCTTTAGACCATCAAAATACGAATTCAGAGATACCAAACATGACCATGTGGTTACACCGCACAACACATCCATCCATATCTACAGTAACACATGCATAAAAACATTACACAATACCAAAAGACAAGATACCCAAACCACAATGAAATACACACTGACTTGGGGATTGGTGTGTTCATTCATAGGAAGGTTTGTCAAAGAATTAATGAACGAAGTCAGTTACTATTGCAGTTTGTTTAAGAGAGAGTTGGTTGGGGAAGTTGCGATTCACATTCTTTTGAGTCGTAAAGTTTATCTGGTCTGGCAGAGGTGTCCTGGTCACTATAGCAACCGAGGGCCTTGTGGGCCATCTGAGACTTGCCGGCGCCTACAGTTGGGGACTGGGTAAAGGGGGGTCTGTGATTGTTTCATACTCCAATGAAAAATTGTGTGTTTGATTGGTCCAGACCCTACATATCCCCTCTTTCGAACGTTGTTGTCCGTCCAACAGACAACAGCGAGCGACGTCAAAGGTGCGGAACAATCAGACATGCACCCGGCACTCACGGCTGGAAGAGAGAGGTGGCTCTCTGGAGGTTGGTGCTTCAAGGAGTGGCTGTGGTGCCGTGGTCGACGTTATCAGGTGTGATAAGGTAGACAGTGGCAAGGTATGGGTCCTCGAGCTTGTGCAGCAGGTGTCGAGGCACTGTCACTTGTCATCCTGACCCAAGTTGGTCTGTGTCAGGTGGTTGTTATCTAGTATCAGTGGTCCCTGCAGTCTGGAATCGCTGGTTGGACTCTCACTTGTGAGAGGGCAGGTAGTTCCAGGGTTCGCAGGGAATCGTCATAAAGATTTTGTAGTGTAACGAAAGTTTCAGACGGACCCGGTTAGGGTGCAGGAGGGCAGCAGGTGTCTGTTATCCCGCTGTTTTGCTCAAACGTCATTAGGCGTCTGATGTTGGGGTTGTCGACACTGACTTGAGCGGGTCTGAGTTGTGTTGGTAGGGGTTTTGCTGTTGGGCCTGTGGGCCCGTTGCTCCATTCAACATTGTCTGGCTGCTCCTGAGGTGTCGACTGGTCCTATGGGATGCTTTTTCCTTTGAAGAAGTCTAATGCGGTGTTGCGTTGGGCAAGGAGTCAGAAGTTTATCTTTTCAGTACTTCTCAGTGGAGTTTCATTCAAGGAGCTCTTTGTTAGCATCAGAAACTCTGTTCTGGAGAAGTAGGCGTGTCCAGCTGTCCTTGTGCAGCCTCCATTTGGCACCTGTGTGAAGGGTGTGGAGGGGGATTTGTGGTGGACTGCCTTTTGAAAATACCATGGTGTGCATAGCAAAGGGCCGTTGCCATAGCGACAGTTCTGCATGTCAAGTGTTGCTCATTCCAGCTGCTCTCTTTATTCAGCAGCTGTCTGAGCCCTTTAAAGTCCTTCCTAACTCTGGCTTGAGTGTTAGTCTCTTATTAAGTTGTGTACACTGTTTGAACAGTGACTTTGCGTGGAACAGTTCTTTGTCTGTGTCTTGTCTGGTGGCTTTTCAAGCTGCTCCCTGTGTCTGGCAGCTGTTAAAGCCTTCTGTGGACAGGCGATTTCCTTAAGTTGTTCTGTCAGGTTCCTTGCATCTGTTCTGTTCCTTCTCTTTTCCAGCGGGTGTCGGTTAATTTTGGTACTCGGAGACTTGCAGGTTCAGTTCATTTACCTCCTGTCTGAGGCCCTTGAGGGTGTGGGCCAAGGAGAAGATGATGCTGCTCAGCTCCTGGTTGTCCAGGCTGGATGTGAGTTGTCCATTTGTCGCAGTCCTGCTGTTCCTTTCTCTGCCATTGCAGGCCGTTGGCTGCTTTAGGCTGAAGGATGCCGTTCTCTGTATTCTGCTGAGTCTCCAGTTGGTCCTGGTGAGTGGCAGGGCTGGATGTCCGAGACACGCTGGTTCACAGTTCCTATTGTGAATATCGCTGGCTGCGGCATGCTTTTGGCTTCCTGCCCTCTTTGGATGCAGGTGTCGCACTCGGGCATGTTTCACTGAAGTACTGGTGAGCAATGTAGGTGGTGACAAGGATGGTCTCTTAGTTGACACGGGTGTCGTTTCTGGTGCCATCTGGTGGTAAACGTTCACAGATGTTTCTCGTCGACTGGCTGCTTTGCATCGTAGAGAGGCTGTGTCGTTTGAAATCCGCTGGTTTCGAGCTGGCATCAAACTTAGCATATTCTGATGTCCTCTGTCACTGCATGCTTGGCAGTGCGCCACTTTTGCGTTGGTAGTGGCTTTGGTACTCTGGTGTATTCTGCATGGTGCATCTTGGGCATACATCAGCAATGACCCCCCTTTTGTTCCTGGAAAGCTGGGTGCTGTGGCGGTGTTTGGTTATCAGGAACAAATGTGAGGATGTTGTCATCTAGATGCGGCATGTGTGTGACATCACTGAGTTGTTTTTGGTTTAGTGCCTCGGTGTGGTTGGACAGTGCAAGGTTAATTGCTTGGGAGCAGTGGAGGTTGCTTTAGCAGAGCTATTTTGTAGGTGGAGCCAGTGTGCATGGGTGTGATGCAGGCGGCGCAGCAGCGTGAGGTGTTTGCTTGTGGCTTAGAAGCGATGCTTGGGGTGGGTGGGTGGGTTTTTTGTTGTTGAAAACCTTAGGGTGCCACAAAATCTCTCAGTTTTTTACTGGGCCTTTCACTGTTTTTCCACGAATAGCATGTAATGTTCCTATTGTGATGGCAATGCTTGTCTGGAACAGGTGTTGATGCTCGGCTGTTTCAAACTGAGTGGTGTTGTTTGAAACTGAGCTTAGTCTACTTTGAGTCTATGCAGGTTAGCATAAGAGGGAGTTCTTGTGAGTTGCTGCGACAGGAGGGTTGATCCAGGTAGCTTTCACTCGTGCTGTGGTGTCGGGTGGCCCGGCTTAAGGTGTTGCAGTGGGACAGGCTTGTCGTTTTCCACTAGGTACCTGCTCTGGGCGTGTCTTGCCTCGCTCTTTGGTCTATAAGCACATGGGTTTGTGTGCGTGGGATCCTTGGTCTGCAGGCATTGACAGTTATAAACATCACACGTTGGTGGCAGGTCTCTGTGATTCCCTTTGTCTTCTTTTTTTTTATTACTTATTTTTTATTAACAAACATCTTCTTGCAAGACATAAGATGAGAATAACAAAGTATCTTAATTCGTACATGAAATTCTTTTTCACATTAGATTTTTACAAAGTTGTATAGCAGAATTGCTTTTCACAGCATGACAAGAAGAACAAAAGAAAAAAATATATATATATAACAACACAATCTAAAACAAACACAGAACAACAGCTTTGATGGGATCAAAATATTCAAAATTGACAGAATTCACCAGCCGATCTATTTAAAGAGAAAAAAATATATATATATTTATATGATAATAATGATAATAATAAATAATAAATAAATATATATGGGGTGTATTTAAAAACTTCCTCCCCATGTTTCACCCATCTCTTTTATTAAGGGTTTCCATTGTTCAACAAACCGGTTCATTCTAAGTCTTAAACTGTACGTTATTTTTTCCATCCCATATATTTCCCTCACTGTCAGTAAGCAATCCTTAAGTGTCGGAGGCCTTCTCTGAAGCCATTTTATTGTAATGTTCTTCTTTGCTGCAACTAGGAGTATACGAAGCAGATATCTATTCTTCTCACTTTTTATTAAATCTGTTTTAACTCCTAAGATAGCTATTAAAGGGTCTCTGGGCAAATTAACCTTAAAAATTGTATTAATGAGACCAAATATATTTGTCCAGTAAGGAAGCAGAATAGGACAGTCCCAAAATATGTGTGTATGTGTGGCTACTTGTTCTCCACACTCTCTCCAACAGGCACTGGGTTGGCTTAAATTAAATTTGGCTACGATTTGGGGTGTTCGAAAAAAACGATTTGTCACCTTCCACTGATATTCTCTCCAGATTCTACTACATGTTATTCTATGAGTTTCAGTATGCATTTCAGCCCAAATCTTATCCGATATCCCTACCCCGAGCTCCTTCTCCCATTTTAGCTTAATATAATGCGTGTTGTCTTTCTTCATGTCTTCCATAGCTCTGTATATACAGCCAATTGGTCTAACAATCTTATTACCCTTTTGAGCGTTAATCAACAAAATCTCAATTGCTAATGGTGTAGTTTTTAACCTTTTCCAATTTGGATGTTTAAAAAGGAAACTTCGAATCTGGAGATATCTGTAGAAATCAGTCCTAGGGAGAGCAAATTCAGTAGCTAGTTGTTCGAACGTTTTAAGTGTTTCTCCTTCAAAAAGTTGATGAACATATTGCAGCTGTTTCTGGGCCCATATCTTAAAACCTGAATCCATTTTTAAGGGAGTAAAATTCTTTATCTGAGTAATGTTTGTTAACAATGAAAGACCTATAGGAAGATTATAAATCTTTTGCACCTCTCTCCACGCTAAACAAGTAACCTCTGACCAATTTCCCAATCTATATATACTCATCTTCTTTTCTTCGTTAAATGGAAAGGCTGCTAGTGAGTAAGGTCTGGAATTAAATTTCTCTATTTCCAACCACCTAGTTCCCACATTGTCAGACAACCAGACTATCATGGCTCGCAACTGTGATGCTATCCAGTAATTCTTAAAGTTCGGTAACGCCCAGCCCCCTCTAAACTTTTGTAGCTGCAATGTTTTATATCTGACTCTGGGACGCCTCCCCTGCCAGATAAATCTAGAAATCAACTTATCTAAACGAGAGAACATTGATACCGGGGGGGACAATGGAAGGGTCTGGAAAAGGAATAATAGCCGTGGTAGTACATTCATTCTAACGGCTTCTATTCTTCCAGATAAAGAGAAAGGTAAAATACTCCATCTCCTTAAATCAGAACTGATTTTTTCTAATAATTTTGTGTAATTGCCATCATATAATTTATTCAAATTACAGGGTATGGCCACACCTAGATACTTAATCCCCTCTTTAGGCCATCTGAAAGAAAAGGAGGACTTTATCTGTGTTGTAATAAGGGCATTCATGGCTAGAGCTTCAGTTTTTCCAACATTGATTTTATAACCTGAATGTTTACCAAATTTGTTGATACACTCCATTAATTTGGGGACAGAGTGTAAAGGATCAGAAATATAGACAATTATGTCATCTGCGTATAATGACACTTTGTGTAACTCTCTTTCTACTCTTATTCCCTGAATGTCAGGGTTACTCCTAATTATTTCAGCCAATGGCTCTATACACAGAGCAAAAAGAAGAGGGGACAGTGGGCATCCCTGTCTCGTTCCCCTCTCAAGTGTAAAAGGTTGGGACATATGCCCATTAACTCTAACCATACTTTTTGGGGCAGAGTACAGAAGCCTTACCCATTGAATAAAATTAGGACCAAATCCAAATTTTTTTAACACTTTCAGCAGAAAGGGCCATGACACTTGGTCAAAAGCCTTCTCAGCATCGAGCGCCAGTGCCATACAGGGTTCAGAGAGAGTTGAACTATAAGACATGATATTAAGTAACCTACGGATATTATCTTGTAGGTGCCTGCCAGTTATGAATCCAGTTTGGTCGTTATGAATCAGAGATGTAATTACTGTATTCACTCTTTTTGCTAAAATTGAAGTCAGCAGTTTACAATCAGTATTAAGTAAAGCTATAGGTCTATATCCAGCACAGTCCGTCGGGTCTTTTCCGTCTTTATGAATAACAGATATGATAGCTTCTTTCCATGTTGCTGGCAAATTACAATTTTTATGAGCATCAGCGAAAGCCTCTGCTAACATTGGGCAAATTTGACTTCTAAACTTCTTATAAAATTCATTGTTAAACCCATCAGTTCCAGGACTTTTATTGTTTTTCAATTGTAAAATAGCCTCATTAATCTCTTGCACAGTTATAGGAGCATCCATTGCTTCTGAGTCAGTAATGCTCAACTGGGTTAGATGTATTTCTTTTAAATAAACATCAATCTCTTCTAGATCCAATTCATCTTTATTTTCTGAATATAGCTCTTTATAGAATGAAGCAAATGCATCTGCTATTTCCTTAGGTTTAAAAAAAAAGAGGATTATTAGAATCCCCACTCCTGATTTTTTGAACAGTGTTTAGCCCCCTCTTTTTCCTAAGCTGGAATGCAAGGAGTTTACTAGCCCTAGAGCCGTACTCATAGAAACTTTGTTTTAGAAATCTTAAATTCCGCTCTACATTGTCAGAGAGCAGTTCATCTAATTTCTTTCTTGCTTCTACAAGCAAAGTAAAATTTTCTGCAGTAATGTTCAGTTTGTGTTGCTCTTCAAGCTTGCAGATTTCATTTTCTAATGCGGCACGTTTAGCTATTTTAGTTTTCTTTAGAGCAGATGCATAAGCAATCACCCTACCCCTCAGAACTGCTTTTGCTGCCTCCCATAAAGTAACAGCAGAAACATCTCCTGTGTTATTCATATCTAGAAAATATTTAAACTCTGATTCAATATATGTTTGAAAAGCTGGATATCCTAATAAAGAAGTGTTTAACCGCCACAATTTCGTATAAGTCTCCCCTTCTAAGTCCCAAACTAATGACACTGGCGCATGATCCGACAATGTAATATTGTGAATTTTGCAGTCAATAGCTCTGTATGTTTCATCTCCAGAAACAAAGAAATAGTCTATTCTAGAGTATGAGTTATGCGGATGAGAGTAGAAAGTGAAGTCTCTATCTCTAGGATGTAGGTGTCTCCAGATGTCAATTACTCCTAATTCCG
Organism: Garra rufa; assembly: GCF_049309525.1. Taxonomy (NCBI): domain Eukaryota; kingdom Metazoa; phylum Chordata; class Actinopteri; order Cypriniformes; family Cyprinidae; genus Garra; species Garra rufa. The sequence continues at coordinate 2,774,262 of NC_133379.1, forward strand.
CACAATTGTTCTTCATTACCTTACTCATTATAGAAAGGGGTTTGTGCGAAAAGGGATTTCTATCTAGTGGGGACAGCACACAATTGAAGTCACCTCCCATAAGCAACTGACCCTTTGCCTTTTCATTGACCAGACTAAACATTTTTTTCATAAACTTAGTATTAACCTCATTGGGTGCATATATGTTAACAAGTGATATCATAGCCCCAGATATAGAGCCATTAACCAAGACAAATCGCCCCTCGTTATCTGTATATTTTGAACATATACTGAATTGTACTGATTTATGAAACAATATTGCCACCCCCCTTCGACGTCCTGATGAGTGCGAGGAAAAAAATACCTGAGAGACCCATGATCTAGCCAGTTTCTCATGTTCAGTATCTGAGAGATGGGTCTCTTGCAGAAAAACAATTTGGCTATTCATTTGTTTGAGCTGATTTAAAATTTTATTTCTCTTTATAGGGTTATGCAAACCCTTGACATTATAACTCACTATCTTTACTGAAGTCATAATACAGTGTCTAAGACTATGTCTTTGGGTTGCGAAACATTAAGTAATTCGATCAAAAAAGAAAAAAAACATCCCATCCGCTGATTCGTAGAACACATCAAACAAACATGAACAATTCCTAACTATATACAAAACATAATTTTCCTTCTTTTGGACTTCCACAAAAAGAATCCACCCTGTGGCTTCTCTCTGCCACAGACAAATAATCAACTTAAAGAAAACCAAAGACATAAGCAGTACTGTAGGCAGAGTTTGAAGGAGAATCCAGAACCTAATCTTTGAGGCCTGGGCCTTCGACTGCAAGGAGTTATTTGCAGCTAAGAAAATGGACAGCGTAGCTATTGTAAGCTTATCCATCTCATAATACCCCCTCCTCCCAGACCCTATAACAGTTGCCATTAATGGCAGGCTCATTCTTCCTAATATGAATACTACCAGCCCTTTAGAAAGTGAAAGCAAAAGGAAAAAAAAATAAAAATAAAAATAATAATAATAATAATAATAATAATAATAAATAAATAAATGAATAAAAATATATATATTTAAAATAAGTAGAAAAATACAACATTTTTTTTTTTTATAAAAATAATAATAATTCTAAAATAAAGGGATGAAATAAATGCACATATAGTTTAACATAAACAGTTTGGGCTTAATTTTTCTAACCGCTGAACCTCTTATAAAAAATATATAAGGGGGGGAAAAGAAAGAGAGAAAATAATAATAAATAATTAAATAAATATAAATATATGTCTCCCTTATATAGACTGTGTCAAAACGTTAATTTAAATATCAGCACATTAAGCGTAGCTTACAAGTATATTGTCTCTTTGACTACAAGGTAAACGCAGCCGTCCTACGTAGTCAGCGCTCTCATGTCGCTTAGTACTGCACGTGAGGGGTGCCTGCCTCTGGTCTGTCCTTGAGCGAGCCATCCTAACTGGGAAAGTTCTTTTTCGATCAGTTCACTCTCTGAGAGATTGGCTGTGATTCCCAGGTGTTTCAGTCCGTCCGCCGCTTCCCACGCGGAGTGAAAGGTCTTCTCGCCGGTTTCCAGGGAAACTTTAAGCATCGCCGGGTACGGTGATCTGAACCTTATTTGCCGTTCTTTTAGCTGCCTTTTTATGTCTCTATATTCCTTGCGTCTGCGCTGAATATCTAGGGAGTAGTCATTGTCCAATGAGATGATGTTGCCCTGGTACTTTAGTCCTTTTTTACTCCATGCCTTAAACAGGATTTGTTGCTTGGTCGGAAAGTGAAGGAATTTTACAACAATTGACCTGGGTGACGCTTTAGGATCTGTCGGAGCCGTGATTAGAGACCTGTGAGCGCGCTCAATGCCCAAATCTCGGTCAGCGGGGAGTTCGAGGAGATTTTTTAACAAGTTGTCTGTAAATTCTGTCATGGTCATTTGTCCTTCGGCTCCCTCCTTGACTCCGTAGATGCGGATGTTTGACCTGCGCGATCGGCTCTCCAAGTCCTCACATTTTTCTCCAAGTTGACGCTGCTTTGTTAGCATGTACGCTAACAATCGTTCAGTTCTGTCCCCTCGTTCTTCCGATGCGCCTATCCTATGCTCTGATTCTTCTATTCTGTTCTCAAGACTTTTAACCGCTTCCTTCACTTCTTTCACAGAGGCGTCTATTTTTTCTAGCTTACCGGCAACATCTTGTCTCATGGCCCTCATCTCTGTTAGTATTTCAGCCGCCATATCCGCGCTCACTGTTGAGTCTTTTTCAGAAGCGACGATGTTAGTTTCCTCCTTTTTGTTGCGTTTACCTTGTTTCATTCTTTTCTTTGACTCAGTCTTTCATTATATTATTCGTGTTTCGTCCGTTTTATTCGTTCAGCAGTTTCATTTGGAGTCTGCCATCACGGAGCTGATTCAAAACACGGCCATTTAGAAGGTGGCAAAACCGGAAGTCCAGGAGATAATTTCTATATTACTGCTTGAATAAACGTTTAAAATTGTGCTAGAAATTGTATAATTAAGGAAATTAAACAGACCTAGTCATTTGAAAAGACATAGTGAAATGTGTCTAATAATTCCAAAAAGAAAGAGAAGTATTGGACATAATCAAAATATTCGAGACATTTATTAGGAATACCATTTTCTTAACAATTAAGATGCTGCATGTGTTTATCCAGTCTAATCGATGTATGTGTCTCTCCCCTGACTTTCCCAACAAAAATCCCACCCCCTCTCAGAAAATACATAAAGCTGACATTACTGAGCTATATGTGTTTAAAAGTAGCCTATTAAAATGGTACAATGACATTGCTCAGTTCAACATGTTGGGAAATCGGGCATTTTGTCCCGCGTCAGCATTTCTTCAACAGTTAATAACGCTCAAAATTCAAAAGGTGAATATTATTCAGCCAATAAAGTGTAGGTCTATGCATTTCATAGAAAATTGTGTCTAGTACTATATAAATTACAAAGGTTTAATTGGCATCTTTATTTCAAACGACCCGACCGACCGGGACCCGAATATCATTAAAAATATTTTTGGATGACTCGTAACCGCGGGTGACCGCAGGCACCCGCTCATTTTGGATCAACCCGCGCATCACTGTTGGCCACCACTATAACTAGCAATAGCTGTAGCAAACAATAGGTGATCGATCACCTATCGATACATCATATAGCGCTCGCTGTTCTTGCCAAAGAGTTTATCCTCTGCCTCGATAGTCCAAGTCGCCATGGCGCTGTCATGTTCATCTCGTTCTGTGGATTTCTTTTCTTTAGCTTCTGATTGGTTATTTCCCGTTTGATCAACAAATCGGCTCTGTAGTGGACCACGCATTCCAGGGCCCAGTTTATGGCGAGGGCCCCTCCCTGGCCACAATAGTGGACAAAGGTTTGCTACATTTGATTGGATCTTGGTGGACTAACATAAGCAAACTGTCCAACGCCATCAGATAAGGATGCCAGGACAACTGCCAGACACCTCTTAGAGGGCAAGAAGAGACCTTTGGGACAAAAACCCAGGAAGAACAGAACTTCCTATTGGTCAAGACGCAGTTTCTGCCCTTCACCCACCTTGATACTGTTTCCTAAGGTTTGGCCTGTGGTGGCCATAAAAATTCCTTAGGATCTCCAGACGCAGCACGCAGTGGGGGAAACAAAGAGAGATCACAAAGATCCATCAAAATCCATTCATAACTATGTTTTCAAACCTTGAACTGATGCGAACCATAACACACACATCTTATACTTATTCAGAGAAATAAGTATTCTCACTGACAGCGATGTGTAGTGCAACATCTTACACAAACTCAGCTGTTAATGGACAAATGAATGCATGCATGACAGTTCAATCGTTTCCCATCATGTTTGGACTTAATGTGTTCATTACATGACCAAATGTTTTCTGATTGTGTTTTGGAAAATGAGAAATGCACCAGTAAAACATTATTGACACCTTTTTTAACTTTGTGTTTGGACTATGCAAATGACTTCCACAAGAGGAAAGAAGGGTGGGCTACCCCATGTCCCCCGCTCTGATGGAACCAGCCAATCACAGCATGGAAATGGAGAAGCACCAAAATGCAATCTCCTCCTCATCGGAAAGGTATAAAGATACCTCTCCAAAAGACACTCCTTTTCTGAGTCTGAGTCCCGTAGGGGAAGGGACACTAACAGAGCAACAGAGTTCTGAGTCTGAGGCCCAGCAGGGTGAGACACTAACAGAGCACTAACAAAGTACTGAGTCTGAGTCCCGTCGGGGAAAGACATAACAGTTACACCAGTACTGAGTCTGACCTGCAAGGGTGAGACACTAACAGACACAACCATTCTGAGCCTACTGTCCAGAGAGACAGAAACAGACGCTCCACGCTTCAAGTCTCCAGCTTTGAGGCAGCAGCAGATACGACCACGTTCTGTCTGTGAAGAAAGAGATATTTTCCACGTTCAGAGTCTTCGTCCAGCGAGGCAACAACAGATGCAGCACGTCCTAAGTCTCCATCCGAGAGAGACAAAGCGGATTGAACAAGTTCTGAGTCTCTAGCCCAGAGAGGCAGAAGACCAACAGACATTTGCAACAAGGTTGAGCTCCAGCAAGCAAACCTTCACTTCAGGTACCTTTGCTTGCGTGTTCCAAGCTAAGGGCCTTCAGCACCTACACCAGGGCCACATCTGCGTGTTCCAGATCTTAGGACCCTTTGGTGCTCCAGGAGAACAGCATCCTACAGCGCTTCATGCTCAAGGCTGTCGAAACGGATTCCTGCTCCTTTTCCCACTGACTGCTCCCAGCACAACCAGTGGAAGAATTCACCGCTACCGGACTGCTCAATCAACCACAGAGAACGTAAATATCACTTCCAATCCTCTTCCAGAGACCTTGGCATTGTTGTGTACTATCAGTATATGATTTTCTAATTTACATTAGATATTGTATAGCTGATTGCAGTTGATAACAAATAATAGCTCATTTATTTGTTTGATGCAAAATAAGGTTCTTCACCTTATTTGTTTCAGAGTAGCAACAGTTTATCTTTCCATAAGATAACATAGCTATGACATAGTAACACCCAACTGAATCACATTTTATGCATCTTATGCACTTTATTCCTTTTGCATTTATTGTATTCATTTAATAGTTGATTACTCTTGTCTATCATTTGTTATTTATTTTATTACACTTGTGTCTTCCTTGTGTTGATAATACAGTGAGAGGTTCTACAAGCTAGATATCCCACCAATCTTTCTTATGTGATGTACTCATTACCACACATTAAGTGACATGTGATCCAAGAATCATTACGTCATCTGTGACGCGAGTACCCATCACTACACTATTTCGCTTTTCTAGTGGGCGAAAGCAGAACTCACTTCATAATTGGCGTCCCTAGGTGGACCAAGTTAAAATGAGATGAGTCTCCTGTAAAATTCACTACAGCTCGTTCAACAGCACACATGTCACGTTTTCAATCCGACAGCTCCCGAAGTTTTTTAACATGTTTAAAAATGATCGTGAGGTTGGGAAGTGCTCGTAAGGCACTCTGCTCGTCTCGTAATTTCTCACACACTATACAAGCCCCGACCATACGAGAAGAGACGATTTCCTCCGATAACCAAAAAAATCCCATGCGAGCTCGTACGACCTCAAAAATCGTACCGTGTACGCCCGCCTTTATTGGATTGTTCTAGTTTTTCAGTGTGGTTGTATGCAAATTCCAGTCTTGACCAAAGTTCTTTTATTTCATCTTGTAGCGTAATCTGTAACTCTAGTTTGTTATTTATGGATGCAAGTCTTTTGTCTGTTTGTTTGGTTTAGGAGTGCTTCTCTTAGTTGTAGTGCTACTATCCATTTTGCAGTGGTTTTAGTGTTGATCGATGTATGCTTCTGTAAATTAATTTTTTCCAGTGTACAGTTAGTTTGTTCTTATAGTTGTCAGTATGTAATAATAATCCACAGTATTGCTACAGTTTGTAGAGTTAATACAGTTAGTACAGTGAGTACAGCTCTCTCAGTGACTGTGTGCTGCCATGATGAATCTTGCACTCTTTGTGTGATCTCGCGTTACTCAGAGTCCGATACATTTACCAAAATATTTCAGCATTCACCTCACTCTCAATCACCATTATATGTCTGATCTCAGATGCAACTGCCCTCGTGTTTTGTCACAAATGGCAGTCACAAGTAAATTTTCTGTCACCTTTGCAGGACTGTGATATGAAGAGTGTATAAAATTACACATCTTTGGCAACAATGTAAAAAGTGAATAGCACATAACAGGCACAATACCTGCATAAACACAGATTTCTATTGTTACAATATGGATTACATGACTAAACATGCGCCATCGTTTTCAAATACCTACTTTTTTACAGTGCACTTTACAACTGTCACAACACGTGTAGGAATGCACAACACAATGTAGGAGTAAATAAAAAGTTTTTATTAAAATCCTCAGGCAGGGTAACAGACAGACAGGATGACTGGAACATACACGCACACAGTAGGTAACGTTGAAACTGGACAGAGAAACCTCAGAAATCAAACTTATAAACGTATAAAGAGGTTCTAATTACAACGATGGTGATGGGAATGAGGCTAATGAGCAGGAAGAACCAAATATGGGTATTGGGAAAAACCAAAACATAAAGCCAGTACAAAAGAGGACCAAGGTGGAAGCAGAGAGAGGGAGGAGCCCAACTAAGCTGGTGGGACAGAGCGATGGGGCACAGCTGGAGGAGTGAAGTCCTGAGGTGAAGGAGGGACAACAACTGACCAAGGCAGAGCTGGTGGACCGACGGGCGACGGTGGAGATGAGGGAGCTGAGAGCCGGGGTGGAGCCGCAGGGTCGGAGGTCCGTGGGGAGTCAGACTCTGAGGCTGGAGGCGAAGACGAGGGATCCTCCAGCCATGACGGCGATGTAGACTGGCAGACCCAGTTTTAGCTCACCCTCACGCCGGTTTCACACTGCACGCGTAAGCAGGGCGTAAGCAGCGCGTATTTTTTTCGGCGCCCATGTTAACAGATTAGAGCATTCACACCGCACGCAGGGACGGCGCGGCAGCGCGTAGCAGGAGCAGAGCAGAAGCGTCAGTGCTGCGATCGTTTTGGCGCCGAGTCTATTTTTGCTGCGCCGCTTACGCTGGGTTAAAGCCACAGTGCATCGATCTTGATCAAAACTGGCCTGATTAACACGAAAAATAACAATTTCACCATAAAATCATGTATCACATGTAACACAATCACGGTTTAAATGGCTCACCAGTAAAAAATAATGTTTGTTTTTTTTTGTAAATAATGTCTAGTTAGCCTACTTGTTCAAAACAATCACTTTAGCAAAGTTTGTACTATTTTCTGCTTGTTTTGATATATACAAGAATAAATAAATTTATATTACTGCCATTAAAATGTTAATATAAAACATATTTTAAAATACAGAAACAAAATCATTTTTAAAAGTGAAGATTCTGAAAGTACTGAAGGAGATCCTATAATAATTTTATATAGATTTACAGTAGTAACAACAAATTATATTTTTATATGATATGTCTTATGTTTTTAAATATGATAGTTTCATTATCTCAAAGTTGGACAACCACCATAAAAAAAATATGATATATAGCCTACCATATGAGTCAACAAATGTAAAAGTCAGTCATCTATTAATTATCTTGTAAATTATTGTGCCTTTAGCCCCAACAGCCGGGGCGATTAGTACCTCAAATATCATACTTTTACATATTCTTTTCGTTATTGAAAAACTGTTGCCTTTAATTATCTTAAACGGTAATCATTAAGACCTTTAAGATCTTTGTCTAAAAATATATTCAATATTTTAGCGTTTCTCATTTTCTACATAATCTACAACATACAACCATATCACAATTCAATGCACATGACAGACAGTTGTCGGAGAACACCTGAAATGCGGGACCGAATGAATGATACTCGTCGTCTATATTTGCAGTACACAAGCTGCGGTTCAGCTGCGCGCGACAAACGCTGCCAGTGTGAAAGCCCAATGGACGCGCGCTGCTTCTGCTCTGCTTACGCGCTGTGCACGCGCTGCTTACGCCCTGCTTACGCGTGCAGTGTGAAACCGGCGTCAGTGGCAGTGCAATGGGCGTTGCTGTCCTCAGCACCCTCACGCCCTACTGAAACATCCACCGTTGCGGACACAGTGGCCGGCTCTCGCACCTGGTCGAACAGGCTTGGCTCTGGCTCCACGGCGATCGTCCGCACTGTCGCTCCTGTAGGCGATGACTCTGTTGCAATGGGCTCTGGCTCGTACCCCGCATGTCGGGGTGGTGGCTGGCTGGGCTCCGGGTCTGGAGTGGCACTGGTGAGTTTCTCCAGGAAACAGGCAGGGAACGAGGATCTGTTTCTCACCAGTGTCCACTCCACAAAGGTGGCAAAATTCACTCAAGGGCTGTCCTCGGATGATAGCGCTCTGTTCACCGTGATTAAGCTTGCTTCAGAGAGCGCACAGAACATGGAGGTAACTGTTTTGGTCTGGCTATCTGTTGAAGCCGGACAGAGAAACGACAGGTGATGGGAATGACGCTGATAAACAGGAATAACCAAATATGGGCACTGGGAAAAACCAAAACATAGTCCAAGGGTGTGACAACAATGCTAAAAGGCCATTTTTTTCAATGATCCACTTTGGAGAGAGTTTTCAAAAAGCTTAGTTTTACTTAACATAAATGTCATCTCGGTGTGGACGGAAGACCAAAACAGAGGCCTTCAAATAGATTACTAGTGTGGACCTGGCCTAAAGGATACAATAGGAAATCACTTTCTCGGGACAACTTAACACTTATTGGATTGAACTACTGTTATATTTAGTTTTTTTTTTTCTAAAATGTTTAATGTTTATTTATTACATTTATTTTATTAAAACTTTTGCGTAGTGTGTGACGTTTCAAGCATGCAGGCTCTTCATCAGATCGTCTGCATGTTTGAAACATCTGCATATTTTCTGAAACGATAATGTCATCAGCCAATGTCAGGTAACAAAAACATGAACAAACACTGAACGATTGTCTTTTTATTAACTAACATTAAAGGAACACTCCACTTTTTTTGGAAATAGGCTCATTCTCCAACTCACCCCGTGATAATAAGTTGAGTTTTACCGTTTTGAAATCCATTCAGCCGTTCTCCTGTTCTGGCGATATCACTTTTAGCATAGCTTAGCATAGATCATTGAATCCTATTAGACCAATAGCAGCATTCAAAAACGACCAACGAGTTTCGATATTTGTCCTATTTAAAACTTGACTCTTCTGTAGTTATATTATGTACTAATACCGGTGGAAAATGTAAAGCTGCAATTTTCTAGGCTGATAAGATTAGGAACTACACTCCAATTCTGGCGTAATAGTCAATGAAGTTTGCTGCCGTAACATGGCCGAAGCAGGCGCAGTAATACCACGCAGCACGTGTGCAAATGCTAACCTAGCTGGGAACTAATTTCAGACGCTGCATGATATTACTCCGCTTGCTGCATCCATTTTACGGCAAAAACTTCCTTGACTATTACGCCGGAATGGTAGTGTAGTTCCTAATCTTATCGGCCTAGAAACTCACAGCTTTGCATTTTCCACCGTTATGAGTCCACGATATAAAAGATCAGATAGGGAAAGCTAACAAATCAATCAGGGTTAAAGTTGTACCATAAATGACCATTTAGGTTAAGTTATTGGCAACTAGTAAACTAATAAACTATCTCACTAATTTGATCCAGGTTCAGTAAGTCAAGATAATTTGATGTGCACGCTTATTTTTAAGCAGTCCTTAATGCCAGTGCTCCGGCTGCATGTTCCTGTTGTGTGTGTGCACTTTGATGGATTAAATGCAGAGCACAATTCACCAAACTTGACAGTTGGTACATGTCACTTCACTTTCACTTTTTCACTTTCAATTGGTGCAAAGATATTGCCTGTTTTATTTTAAAGGAAGTTTAATTTTAGTTATTTTTTATATTATGTTTCCAGAGGTGTAATTATAATATTACTAACGTTTTTGACAAAAAAAAATAAAAAATTGATTTAAATTTTTTAAATAAGATTTTTGAGAGATTAATGACCGTTTTCCACCATTTCTCATCCTCTGACAGTCTGTTTTGCTGTTTTCTATTTAAAAGGTCCGTGTAACAGCCCACTTTTATGATTGGCTAACATAATTGCCCCCTTAATAAAACCACAGAAGGAATTATTGTATGATGAATTTTTCATTTGATGGTTGAATAGGGAGTTTGTCGCCTTTCTTTTTTCCTAGTCTCTCTCTAAATTTGTTGATTTTTATCCCCTATGAGACAAAAATAGTATATAATAATTGAGATCAGTCTGTATAGATTTTCTAGATTTAATTAATTGTATAACAGCCAACTTGAACTCTGTAGGGTACCGGCCAACCAGGATCAGGTTTGGACGCCCTGGTATAAAATCTAGCATACATGCATTACATATCCACGTTTTGATTTTAATTGCTTTGTGCAATTAAACTGGGGTTAACTTTTATCTCTTTTTTTTCCACCTTAGACCTAACAGCGCTGAAAGAGGAGAGAGAAGATCTGAATGAAACTGAAGAGAAAGATCAGTTTGAGAATCTTCATGATTTCGTATCTGGAGAAAAATCTTTTTGTTCCTTAGAGTCTGAAAAACAAAAAAGAGCTCAAAAGACAGGAACTGTGAGTATTTGCATTTGCTGTCAGTGTGGAAAGAGTTTCAAAGACCAAGCACACCTTAAAAGGCACATGAGAATTCACACTGGAGAGAAGCCTTACACACGCAAACAGTGTGGAAAAAGTTTCACTCAAAAAGGAAGCCTTAACAGACACATAATATTTCACACTGGAGAGAAGCCTTACACATGCAAACAGTGTGGAAAAAGTTTCACTCGTAAAGGATGCCTTAACAGACATGTGAGATTTCACACTGGAGAGAAGCCTTACACATGCAAACAGTGTGGAAAGAGTTTCAAAGACCAAGCACACCTTAAAAGGCACATGAGAATTCACACTGGAGAGAAGCCTTACACATGCAATGAGTGTGGAAAAAGTTTCACTCGTAAAGGATGTCTTAACAGACATGTGAGAGTTCACACTGGAGAAAAGCCTTACACATGCAAACAGTGTGGAAAAAGTTTCAAACAAGGACATCTTAAAAGGCACATGAGAATTCACACTGGAGAGAAGCCTTACACATGCAATGAGTGTGGAAAAAGTTTCAATGATAAAGGAAACCTAAACAGACACATAATATTTCACACTGGAGAGAAGCCTTACACATGCAAACAGTGTGGAAAAAGTTTCGAACAACAAGCACACCTTAAAAGGCACATGAGAATTCACACTGGAGAGAAGCCTTACACATGCAATGAGTGTGGAAAAAGTTTCACTCGTAAAGGATGCCTTAACAGACATGTGAGAGTTCACACTGGAGAGAAGCCTTACACATGCAAACAGTGTGGAAAGAGTTTCAAAGACCAAGCACACCTTAAAAGGCACATGAGAATTCACACTTGAGAGACACCTTAGGGGCCGTTCACATGAAGCGTCTTTTGCGCGCGCAAGTTCGTTATTTCAAATGGAGATGCGCGGCTTGCGGGCGCATATTGGAAGCGACGCGCACGCGGTGCGACGAGCTCGTTTTTTCCAGGCACGTCCGCGCCGCATCGATTTAAAAACATCTCAACTTTTCAGAATGACGCAAGTGCACCGCAGGTCATGTGACATGAACTAACCAATCAGCTTCCTCACGTTTTTCCGTTACATTGAAACCTCAGCAGAAACATGGAGGAGCAGCTCATCATTGTGGACCAGGGATTTCCTGAACTTTATGATTTGTCAAGCCCCCATTATTTTGACGCTAATAGAAGAAACAATGCATGGAGACGCATAGGCTTGGAGCTATAGCGCAGCTGATGGTTGCTTAGAAACAGCAGACGCTTCCGGAGCGCAAGCGCCAAAGCGCTTTGTTGATAAGGAAGAAAGCGGCGCGCCTAGCTTTTTCCACGCATTTTTTAGGCGCGACATGTGAACGGCCCCTTACACATGCAAACAGTGTGGAAAGAGTTTCAGTCAACAAGGAAGCTTTGAAAGTCACATGAAAATGTACATTAGAGAAAAGCCTAACAGATCCCCTCAGTCTGGATAGTTTCAATGTATGTGGAAACCTTAAAGTTTACCAGAAAATTCACATTACAGGGAGCCTTTTTACCTGCCAACAGTGTGGAAAGAGTTTCACTCATAAAAGATACCTTAACATTCACATGAGAGTTCACACTGGAGAGAAGCCTTACACATGCCACCAGTGTGGAAACAGTTTCAGTCAAAAAGGAAGCCTTGACAGTGATAGAAATTCTAATTCACATTTTAACGCAATGTGTTTTGTCCATGGTACGTGTGGAAGTTATGTGTGAATGTGTGTAATGTGCATGTTACAGTTCAATGTTCACAGTTCTGCGGTGTGCAAAATGTGCAAGTGTGCCATATGAGCAACATGGTGGGTAGTGAGATAGTTTGTGAGAAGCAGATCGGAGTGTTAAGTCCTATGTGGTGTTGTGATTGAGAGTCCGTATAGCCTGCGGGAAGAAGCTCCTCCTCAGTCTCTCGGTGTTGACCTTCAGGGAGCGGAAGCGCTTTCGTGGCCACAACAGAGCGAACAGTCCATTGTTGGGATGGATGAGGTCTTTCACAATCTTCCTGGCTTTGGTCCAGCACCGCTTGTTGTAGATCGAGAGCAGGTCAGGGAGCTTGATGCAGATCCTAAACACCTTAGAGGGCAGTCTAAAGTCTCTCAATCGTCTGTGATGGTAGCGGCGATGCCGGGCCCTTTTCACCACAGTGTTGATGTAGCAGGAGCATGGCAGGTCTCGCGTAATGTGAACACTGAGGTATCTCAAGCTGTCCACTCTCTCCACTGGGCTCTCGTTGATGACAGGGGTCTGGTAGTTCCTTTCCTGCTTAGTACTAAAGTCCACTATCAGCTCCTTTGTCTTACTGAAGTTCAGGAGGAGGCTCTTCCTCTGGCTCTAGCTCTCCAGATTTCTAATCTCCTCCATGTAGGCCATCTCGTCATTGTTAGAGATCAGGCCCATCACGACGGTGTCGTCAGCAAACTTGATGATGATGGTGGAGTTGGTAGTGGCTACGCAGTCATAGGTATATAGTGAGAACAGCAGGGGGCTCAGAACACAACCCTGGGGGCCTCCAGTGCTGAGGGTGAGGGAGGCTGAGACATGTCTGCCCATCCTTACTGCCTGTGGTCTGCCAGTTAGGAAGTTGGAGATCCACTGACACATGGATGGTCTGAGTCCTAGGTGTTCCAGCTTCATGGTGAGTGCAGATGGCATTATAGTGTTAAATGCAGAGCTGAAATCGACAAAGAGCATTTTAACATAATTCCCCTTTCTGGTGTCCAGGTGAGTGAGTGATGTATGGAGGAGGTGAGAGATGGCATCATCTGTAGGGTGGTTCGGGCGATATGTAGAACTGCTGTGGATCCAGTGTGTCAGGTAGTAAAGAAATTATGAAGTCCCTAACCAGCCGTTCAAAGTACTTCATCACTAATGATGTCAGGGCTACAGGGCGATAATCGTTAAGGGAAGCAGGATGGGTTTTTTTTGGGGACAGGAACTATGGTGGACTCTTTAAAGCATGTGGGGATTACCGACTGAGATAAGGAGAGGTTGAATATTTCAGTCAACACAGGTGCTAGCTGGTCTGCACAGGCTCTGAGAACTCGACCTGAGATGCCATCTGGTCCTGCTTCTTTCCTGGTGTTCACTCTCCTGAAGGCTCTCCTAACATCATGCTCGGAGATGATGAATGCGTTACTGGTGTTCGCATTGTCTTCCTGTCTCCAGCTGTTAACGCCACTAGCGTTATTAGCATTGTTAACGCTATTTGCATTGCTGGCTGCAGCCTCCCCTGTTTGTGTATTTATGGTCCTCAGTTCCACACTCCCATTGTCCGTGATTGATGTTACTTTGTGTCTTATCATTCTGGGTTTTCCATGTTTCATTTTGTTTCATCAATAAATATCTGTTTCATTGTAACTCCAGTTCCCTGCAAGATTCTTCTTGGCTCATCTCCAAGGCATTTGTGACATACTGTTATTCAAAAAAATTATATTAAAATCTCCCAGTAAAATTGTTTCAGTGTGACAATGAAACAATTTAAACAGTTCATCGAAATCATGGTAAAACAAAGCATTATGAGAAGGAGGGTTATATAATACAAAAATCTCTCTGATAACATTACATTTAAATTTAAAACCTTTAAAACATTGTTGAACTTTTTCTTTTTTGATATAACACTACATATATTAAGATGACTTCTAAAACACCTTTTGGGGTTGACTTTAAAACAACATTAATGTGTTCAATAAAGTTTCACTGGAAAATATTGCAGTGTGTTTCCATCATTGGCAGATATGAACAACCAAATAATGAGACATGGCGTAAACCAGATTTCCATTAAGGCACCAAACATAAATGTCTCGACCATGTGATTATAATGTAGCTGTAGGATCAACAGAAGCTTGGAGGTGTCGCATTTCTTGCTCATTTAAGGGGAGGAAAGAGTTCAGGGACCACAACTCCACATTCTGCAAATGATTCCTCATGGAAGATGGCACTCTCCCAGTCTATGTCAAAGTCCTCCACATCCTAGGGATTAAGCATATAATCATTAAAAATATCCAATTACATTTGCACACTCTCTGTATCATGTCATAAATGAGAGAAATGAAAATCATTCCTACCTCTACATTCTCAGGCTTGTGAATTTTTTTATGTAGAAGTCCCACCTCCTAAACCTGCTGGGGGCTCATAGATCCCTCAGTGCGGAGCCCTCAGTGGTTCCAGCCCTCTGCAAATGTCTGCAAATCTTTGCGGAAAAGAGGTAAAAACACAAAGTGGACAAGAAAGATGTGTAGTGTGTTTGAGATATCCAGCAGGCCGTCTTCTTCAAGACTATGCAGGACATCTTAATATATGAATACTGCTGTCCACACATCATGCCAGAGCCTCTCAATCCTGTAATACGAAAAAACCTGAACATTTTTTGTGAGGTACTCATGGACATATATGGTGCTCAGCATTATCTTCAAATTTAATAATCTATTGATTCTACATCATGTATGGTATTTGTCAGAATATGTTTCTCTCTCTACTGCTCTGGTCGTGGGCAGAGGTGGGTAGAGCAGTGTTTTTCAACCTTTTTTGAGCCAAGGTACATTTTTAATTGAAGAAAAATCACAAGGCACACCAACAATCGAAATTGTAAAAAAATTTAATTCTGTAGCCTATATTAATAATATACAGCCATTCTTATCGAAGTGTCTTGAACAGGAATCAAATAAACACAAAGAAAAAAGTATTTTATGATCTTTCATATTCAGGGTTCGAAATTATTATTTTTTTGTTTGGTAGCACTGGTGCTCCCAACTTCAAAAAGTTAGGAGCACCAGAAAAAAATTTAGGAGCACTCACTGAATATTAAGGAGCACAACTGCCAATTGAGCAGATCAGCCAGCACTCAACCCGGCACATCTTTTTAGTAATGCACCAAACTAAATTCTTCATGGCTGATTCTGATTGCTGATGCTTTACAAGCAAATGGGCTGACTCTAGAATCTAAAAGGCTTTTTAAAAAATATTTATTTTAAACCTTAAGCAAGGGACAAGAATATGTTTAAAATATGAGTACATGAACAATATGTTTATTTTCTCTATTATAGGTAGAGCCATTTAAATTAGAGGCAGCCACTGCATTTTTAAACAATCTATGTTAGAAATAACAAAAAATAAACTACACCAGGGGTTTTCAAATCTGTCCTGGAGCCTCCCCTGCCCTGCACATTTTGTATGTCTCCCTTATTAGGCACACCCAATTCAGGTCTTGCAGTCTCTACTAATGAGCTGATGATTTGAATCAGGTGTATTAGATGAGAGAGACAAGCAAAATGTGCAGGGCAGGGGAGGCTCCAGGACAGGTTTGAAAACCCCTGAACTACACAATTCTTTCTTAATCCTATTAAGTGCAAACAATAACTGCCATAATCAAAGTAGGCTACTCTCTCAATTTCAAAGTGCAAATAGAGACCAAATTTTTCAAGCATGATTCAGAGCTATTGACAAATACTCAACCTATGAACCTATTACAACCCACATATACTAATAAAAGCCTAGATATGTTATGTAGCCTAATTTGCGCACATTGGGGAGTCGCTCTCTAAACCCCATGTATCAAAATTGCCTTTGAATGCGCGTGCGTTTTTTGCTTTCGGTTTCGTTTTAACGATCTCACGAAACTGTCGGCGGTGCTGAGCGTGCATTAACACATTAATTTAACAAAAGAACTTGAAAATGGGGGACCACAAACGGGATTTCAAAAAGTCTGATGTGAATGTATGCCTCGTTGTACATTATATACTGAGGCGGAGGCGCCAGAATTACATCTGACAGAATGTGCACTATAGCTACTATATTTCTTCATAAGCATATTGTGAAGAGATTTTAATGGTCCACAATCAAAAATCACAATCAAGTCACATCACACACCCTTAATTGCAATGCAGTTTGTGCAAATCCGAAACAGAGGTTGAGAGAGAGAGAGAGAGAGAGAATTGAAGCAAAAAAACGTTCGGTTTCAGCGGAGCGGAGCGCAGTGTCAGTGACGGAGTGATTGACGGCTAATATCTCAAATCTGAATTTAAGATAAGAATTTAAAGAGTGTAAAGAAATGAAAACAAGTCGCACCACAACAATTTCTCGCAAAAAATGCTCCCAAATATATTTAGAGATCGCGCAGATTAAATTTTGGGAGCATATGCGACAATTTCTAGCCCTGATATTCCTTCTTCTGTCAAATAAAAAGTGCAATTAACAATATACAGTCATTCTTATCAAAGTGTCTTGAATAGGAATCAAACAAACACAATGAAAACAGTATTTTTTTAACTTTCATATTTCTACCCACTCAGTGTGAAACCTGGGCCTGTTTTAGGTGAAATTGAATAATTTCCCACGGCACACCTGACGATCTCTCACGGCACACTAGTGTACCGCGGCACAGTGGTTGAAAAACACTGGGGTAGAGTACCCAAAATCTGTACTCAAGTAAAAGTACTTATGGAAATATTTACTCAAGTAAGAGTAAAAGTAACAATCCCAATAGTTACTTGAGTAAGAGTAAAAAAGTATCCGATGGAAAAAGTACTCAAGTAGCTAGTTACTTCTGATCTGATTGATATGAAGTGAAAACCTTGAATTTCAAACCATTTGGAAAGCTTCCACACACCTCTCCTTGAAAGTCTCTTTGTTTTGTTTATATAAAACATAGGCTACTTTACTTCAGCCTATCTCAGTCCTGTGATGGCACATTAACATCACATAAACTGTCATTTGCAATAAAATTTCAAACACACCCAGACGTTTTTCTAACTGTTAACTCTGTCTTTATTTTCACAACACAAAATTTGTCAGCATCTGCATTTAAACAAGCTAACAGAGAACAAAAGAGAAAGTGTGTGTGCAGAGTATGTGTTTGTTATTATGTTTGTGTATGAACTTGTTTATGTGTGTTTGCGTTTCAGTATGTAAATGTTTATTTGGTCATTTGTTCTTTCTTGAACAATCAATCAGTTTTACAGAATTTTGCTGTTGAACTTCAGCAGTAATTGGCTCTCAAGATATTTGCAATGCAGTCTAGATCTTTTAGCTGCGAGCAGGAGTCTGGCGTGACTAAAACGTCTCTCACAGGCTGCAGATGCTGGGATGGCTGTGTTTACTTTTAGAGACAAATTCTTGACTTTTGGAAAGGAGTGTAACAGATCCATACCTCCAGCTGTTGAACATGAAAGGTACCTCTCCTGTATTTGACTGCCCTGTGTTCATAGATGCAAAAAAAGTCCTCTTCATCTGAAGGGCTGCTGTAGCAGAGTGCAGTTGACCTTTAATGTAGTCTAGCCCTGTGCCGAGACAGATTTAGACACTTTACCTTCATAATCCTACATTTTACAATATATGTCCTATATTTTATTCACACTACCAGTCCAGACCTTATAACTTTCTAAACTATAACTCACTATTAATTAAACAAAAATAGAGAGAAGTTCTTATCTCAAGGTTAAATAAATAACATTTAAATTGACACATGAATTGACAGATACATTACCTGTCAAGAGGCTTTGGTTTGTTGTCCAGGCAGTTCTGAACTTTGGAAGCAGTATAGCTGCAGCAATAAGCTCTTGTTCCTTCATGACCTCTCCGAAACGTTTGAGAATACCTCCATGTAAGGCCTTAAGGAGGGGTTGGCACACTTTACATGATGACTCCAGCTTCTTCAGCTTGTCCTGCAGTTGATAAAGTGTTGGCAGGAGAAAACCCATGTGAACTGATGATTCCCCTTGGAGTAAGTTGAGAGCCATTGCAACTGGCTTCATTACAGTAGCGTACTCCGCCAGAAATCCCAACTCAGCTGTATTCAGCCTGTACCATAAAACACAAGTGGTTAATAATAACAATAAATGTAGATAAGCTGGGTCAAAATAAACACTCCCACCAAACCAACAAATTCTACCCGGTTTTACAACTTACATTTTTATCTTTAATGTTGTGCATACATTTCTGATTGCTTGTTCTCCTTGTTCTCTCTGAATACGCACCAACCTCTCTACAGCTAAGAACAGTGAGTTCCACCGTGTCTGATTTGGTCGCAGAAACTGCAGTTTGCACTCACGTTCCACAGTTTCAAAAGCCAAGGTTGACCTGCTGGTTTTGTTCCAAAGTGCACTGCATTTAGCAAAAGCTGACCGTGATAGTCTCTTATACGTATCACTTCCAGCTTCTGCCGCTGAAGCATCAACAGTAGCAACAAGATTAAGTAAATGGCAGGCACATTTTTGATGTCTGGGAAGTTGGTATTCCAGGCCACAGTCCTCATGTAAAATACCAAAAAGGTCTTGGTACTCCACCTCCGATTCACTTTCGTCAGATTCATCCTCAAGTATGTAGTCTCCCTCCTCCTGTGCATCCTGAGCATCATCTTCTTTCTCCTCCCCATATATTCGAAAGGCCTTCAGGAAGTTTGAGCCACTATCTGTAGTTGTCCTTGTAATTTTTCCTCTGATTTTGTACTCTTCGTGTATTTCCTCTAAAGCAGCAGCAATTACATCGAATGTGTGTGATCCTGTCATCCGTCTGCAAGCCAAGGCTGCTGAACATCTCTCTAAAGATGTACTGTCTATCCCAACCCAGGCTCATTGGCAATACGTGACTCTGCCTACATTTCTGCAGAACCTGAAATACGTATCTCCAGGTACATTTGGCTGCACTTTTCGGGTGAACCGTCCACTAGAGGCGCTAATGTGTATTGTTTTCCTCCGTTTTAAATACACGTTTATTAAAGGTTAGAAAGCAAATTAAACAGTGCTCGGTCTTCTCAGCATACAAAACGTTTGTATTAAACTTGTTAATTCCACATTTTTAAGGTGCCAAAGACACACGTCTCGTCTGGATTTATCCTTTAACTTCGATGGAGAGCAGTTGCGTACAAATACCACGCAGCATCTTCTACGGCAATTACGTCACCAGCGAGGCTCAGTTCGACCAGTTCACCTGATACGTGTACATCTTCAAGCAGGTAAGTGACCGCAACAATCTTTTCATTATTTTAATTATTTCAGTGTTTCTACATCACTTTCATGGGGTCATGTGTTAAAACGGAAGCTTAGTGGAACAGTTAGCACGGCTGCTAACGTTAGCCTACGATTGACATTAGCCTAAGCATTACCACTGTAACTGTAGTTTTACTATAGTATTTGTAGGATATGCACACTAACCACTAGCTTACTATGGTTTTACCACTGTAACCGTAGTTTTACTATAGTATTTGTAGGATATGCACACTAACCACTAACTTACTATGGTTTTACCACTGTAACTGTAGTTTTACTATAGTATTTTTAGTATAAGCACAGAAAACACAACACTTACTATGGTTTTACCACTGTAACTGTAGTTTTACTATATAGTATTTGTAGTATATGCACAGTAAACACAACTCTAACTATGGTTTTACCACTGTAACTGTAGTTTTACTATAGTATTTTTAGTATAAACACAGTAAACACAACTCTAACTATGGTTTTACCACTGTAACTGTAGTTTTACTATAGTATTTTTAGTATAAGCACAGTAAAAACAACACTTACTATGGTTTTACCACTGTAACTGTAGTTTTACTATAGTATTTGTAGTATATGCACAGTAAACACAACTCTAACTATGGTTTTACCACTGTAACTGTAGTTTTACTATAGTATTTTTAGTATAAGCACAGAAAACACAACACTTACTATGGTTTTACCACTGTAACTGTAGTTTTACTATAGTATTTGTAGTATATGCACAGTAAACACAACTCTAACTATGGTTTTACCACTGTAACTGTAGTTTTACTATAGTATTTGTAGTATATGCACAGTAAACACAACTCTAACTATGGTTTTACCACTGTAACTGTAGTTTTACTATAGTATTTTTAGTATAAGCACAGTAAACACAACTCTAACTATGGTTTTACCACTGTAACTGTAGTTTTACTATAGTATTTTTAGTATAAACACAGTAAACACAACTCTAACTATGGTTTTACCACTGTGACTGTAGTTTTACTATAGTATTTTTAGTATAAACACAGTAAACACAACTCTAACTATGGTTTTACCACTGTAACTGTAGTTTTACTATAGTATTTTTAGTATAAGCACAGTAAACACAACACTTACTTTGGTTTTACCACTGTAACTGTAGTTTTACTATAGTATTTGTAGTATATGCACAGTAAACACAACTCTAACTATGGTTTTACCACTGTAACTGTAGTTTTACTATAGTATTTTTAGTATAAGCACAGTAAACACAACACTTACTTTGGTTTTACCACTGTAACTGTAGTTTTACTATAGTATTTGTAGTATATGCACAGTAAACACAACTCTAACTATGGTTTTACCACTGTAACTGTAGTTTTACTATAGTATTTTTAGTATAAGCACAGTAAACACAACACTTACTATGGTTTTACCACTGTAACTGTAGTTTTACTATAGTATTTGTAGTATATGCACAGTAAACACAACTCTAACTATGGTTTTACCACTGTAACTGTAGTTTTACTATAGTATTTTTAGTATAAGCACAGTAAACACAACACTTACTATGGTTTTACCACTGTAACTGTAGTTTTACTATAGTATTTGTAGTATATGCACAGTAAACACAACTCTAACTATGGTTTTACCACTGTAACTGTAGTTTTACTATAGTATTTTTAGTATAAGCACAGTAAACACAACACTTACTATGGTTTTACCACTGTAACTGTAGTTTTACTATAGTATTTGTAGTATATGCACAGTAAACACAACTCTAACTATGGTTTTACCACTGTAACTGTAGTTTTACTATAGTATTTTTAGTATATGCACAGTAAACACAACTCTAACTATGGTTTTACCACTGTAACTGTAGTTTTACTATAGTATTTGTAGGATATGCACACTAACCACTAGCTTACTATGGTTTTACCACTGTAACCGTAGTTTTACTATAGTATTTGTAGGATATGCACACTAAACACTAACTTACTATGGTTTTACCACTGTAACTGTAGTTTTACTATAGTATTTTTAGTATAAGCACAGAAAACACAACACTTACTATGGTTTTACCACTGTAACTGTAGTTTTACTATAGTATTTTTAGTATAAGCACAGTAAACACAACTCTAACTATGGTTTTACCACTGTGACTGTAGTTTTACTATAGTATTTTTAGTATAAGCACAGAAAACACAACACTTACTATGGTTTTACCACTGTAACTGTAGTTTTACTATAGTATTTTTAGTATAAGCACAGTAAACACAACACTAACTATGGTTTTACCACTGTGACTGTAGTTTTACTATAGTATTTTTAGTATAAGCACAGAAAACACAACTCTAACTATGGTTTTACCACTGTGACTGTAGTTTTACTATAGTATTTTTAGTATAAGCACAGTAAACACAACTCTAACTATGGTTTTACCACTGTGACTGTAGTTTTACTATAGTATTTTTAGTATAAGCACAGAAAACACAACACTTACTATGGTTTTACCACTGTAACTGTAGTTTTACTATAGTATTTTTAGTATAAGCACAGTAAACACAACTCTTACTATGGTTTTACCACAGTAACCGTAGTTTTACTATTGTAACTGTGATTTTACGGTGTACTATTTGTAAAGCACAGTAACCACAATGCCTACCACACTTTTAAATGTTTTTTGTGAAGTAATTGTAATTCAGTATTTGTTTCTGTCTTGCAGTTATGTCAGATCACCTTCTCCAGCAGCTCTTTTAAGAAGCCATCTCTGGTAAAAGCCATCACTGTATGAACTGTAATCCATAATTAATGTACACATAGTTTTGCTCTCTCTCTCTTTCTGTGGTTCATCATGACATTTTTAAAATCTCATAATTTTGACCAATTCTGTCAGAAAGCTGCTAGAATGAACAGGGAACTTGAACTCAAAGCTCCCAATGCTGATCTTGAAGAAGCTGTGAAAGAGGCTGAAAAGTCCTTCTATGATTCAATCTTTCACAGTAATGTTGAAGACATTTAGCTATAACTGATTTGCTTTAATCAACGCATCCTTATTGTTAGTGTTAATAATACCTTTCCTTACAGTCATTCCTCTCAAATATTTTGGTCACAGATTTTGTTTAACACATTGTCTCAACATGTGTGTATTTCTCTTTGTTTCAGGGTAAAGGGAAGACTAAAGGAAGGCCTGTCATGGGATTTGAATTGGGCCATGTTGTGCATTTCTGGAAAAGACCAAAAGCAAAGGCAAACATTCCAATGGTATGTCAATGTTGGTCTGAGCACCTGGACTGAACTGTACTGCAGTTACATTTTGCACAGCATCTGTACATACCCTACAGCCCCATCAGAAACAACAACCAACAAAGTGTCATGTCGAAGTATTAATAATTCATACAATTTACCAAGCCAGCAAATGTATATGATATTGTACAAGTGTACTCATATAAAATTCTATGATTTTTCACTTGTACTTGTGTCATTGGCCATTGCCTCAACTCTAATGTTAATTGTGTCCATTGTAAGTAGTCAGAGTGTTTATACCAATCCAGTTTATATTAAGTCCATCATATTCTCTCTACATTAACCTTTACAAATTTTCACTGCCTCTTCCTGTTCTAACAGTACATGATATCTGCCCACACCTCAGAGTCTGCCTTTCTTTCTATGTTGATTTTTATTTAACACATCTGTCTAAGAAGCACAAGTCTGGAAATGCTAGTTTATCTTGACACAAATCAGATCATTAGTAAATTTGGCCAAATCAGATTGCTTAAAGCTGTCCTTACCAAGAGCAAGAACAACAATAAGAACTATTTTAGCATCCACACCAACTGACGATAGCGTTCTGTTTACTATTATACATGCTACAGTCATCTGCCATCTGTTGTCAATGTTTTGTTGTTCATCATGTGATAAATTCTCTTTCTTCCTGTCTTGCAGGATTTCTTGAAGACTACTTATGTATATACATATAGTGATAGTGACAGGAGTGCCCACAGTAGAGATGGGAGTGTTGACTGTAGAGGAGAAAGTCAAATAATAATAATATTATAATTGTTATTAACCAGTAATTTGTCTTGCATTTAGTCACAATAGAAGCAAACAACAATTACAGGAGAGATATATTTTAAAGGTAATAATTGTAAAATATTGAAATATTGTTCTAATCATTGTTTGCCTATTAGTTTGTTAAACAGAAGCATTGAATATTATTTGGCATCTTAACATTTTCTGCAAACAAATTCTCTTTTTGTTTTTGACTATTAGACAATCTTTTTAAGTGGTTTTCTATTGCCTATTTCTTAATTACCTCTATGCAAATGCATTTCAAATACAATCAACTGCTTGTTTTGTCTTTTTTTTTCCGTAATGGCACAAACTGGAGAGAGAGAATGCTTCTTCTGGGAACTTTTTATCTGTGAAAAGTTTGATATGTCAATAAACATTGGGAAATGACTACAAAATGTGTGATTCATTATTTTTTATTATTCTTATAGTTCATCTGGCAGGTCTAAGAATTGCAATTTTGTAAGGTCCATTTCCAGGAAACAGAAGTGATTAATTGTTTACCCTTAATACACTGTAAATGTTACAGAAGCACAATTAAACAGTAGAAAAAAGCTTCATGTTTAATCATTAGAGGTGCATGTTTTTTGTTTTGAAAGCAAATGAAACATTTTGAATTATTGTTCACAGCAATTTATATCAAAGTTTTGAGTTTAAATATTGTACATAAATTTATATTAGTGTTAACATAATTTACTATGGGAACCATTATGCCCTTATTTTAAAAAAATAAAATAAAATAATCCTGGTAATCAATAAATCTATTGCTGCATCAAGTTAACCAAACTATCCAATCTGTTGTTCCAGTTTTATGTTGAGTGGGGACAAATAAATATTGAACTGATTATCTGTATTTGCCACAAGAACCCGGAAGATCATGTCATAAATGACCATATTTGGACAAGCAAACGAGACGACTCTGTTCAATTTGGTTGCCATTTGGAACTCGCTGTGATTGGACTATCTTTAAATCCAAATGAAAAACAATGCTTAATGTTACAAAGTCCGTGTTGCTCTTATTACATCAGTAATAACTTCAGTTAACAACGAAGTGTTGCTATGTTGTGAGAACTTCCTAATTTACCGAGATCGTAACCCTAACCCTAAGCAGATCTTAATTAAACTACAAATAACAGCGCCATTTTTTTTCGTGTTCTATAGATAGAATGGCAGAGGTTTGTGGGTAATGTAGTTTAAATTTTTTATTAATAAAATAGTGTAAAATGCAATCTTTTTTGAACAAAGGTTTATCTAAACAAGTACACTGTGCAAATATCTATGACATATTTCAGAGGCATGCTGAAATTTGGTTTTTTACTAAGATCATTTTTCAAAACACCTTTATACCACTTTTCCATGAATGTTTGAAAACTGTGTCCAACAATATGTAATTAACATAGCATAAGTAGTTGTCCTGCCAATTTTCTCTTTGACATTATAATCAGACACTGATTTACAGCCATTT
Source organism: Garra rufa (assembly GCF_049309525.1). Taxonomy (NCBI): domain Eukaryota; kingdom Metazoa; phylum Chordata; class Actinopteri; order Cypriniformes; family Cyprinidae; genus Garra; species Garra rufa. The sequence goes on from NC_133379.1 coordinate 2,799,441, forward strand.
GAAATGTTCATTTTTTTGCTCTTCCATGGGACTCTACTGGGCCCCTGGGGATTGAAGGGCAGTCAAAACACACAAATCTATTCTCATCATGGACAGCACACTGTGCTGAGTCACATTTTTTAGATTGTCTTTTCAAAAATTTGCCAATATGTAAGTTGAAAGTCATAGTTTTCTTAGAATAAGAATAGACATTTCCTAATTGAATTGTGTCCATTTATTTCATTAGATCAGGAGCAAGAATTGAGTGATGACAGGAAATGAAGACACCAGTTTAAACAATCAATACATATTGTGACACTTCTTTGTACTATCACACAATGTCAGTGTGTCATTCAGTAAGACAAGGTACAGACCGTGTGGTTTATGCAAAAGCTATACAATTCATGCAATGCAAAGGATCATAATATAAAAGACATCATTTGTATCTTTGTCAAATATTCCTCATCTTTGTCCATCTTTGCAAAACATCAGTAATGTGCATGCTCATCTTATTTATTATACAGTACAGGATTGATGTTGATCTTTCCCTGGTCCATCACCCTCAGCTGTGCATAAAGTGCCTGTAGCAATATACTGTAGTCCATGTAGTCTCTTCTAATTAATCTTTCAGCCTTCCCTTCATGTATTGAATGTCATTAATATGACCAAATGTCGCATCTTAATTAAAACACTCATGGTAATTATGTGTATTGTTTACACAATTAAATGGTGTATTTACCAAACAACATTCCTAATAAAGAATATTTACCATACTTTATTATCCAATACTTTGTGCTACATCATAAAGACAGCTAAAGTAGCCTATTAAGACAAATGATATTCAAGAGAAATAAAAATGGGTTATGTTAAAACCATATTATTTTAACCAGATGAAACCTCCCAAATGCATGCATGGTTAAATGTCTTGAGCATCATAGAATCACATTCAGTTTCCTGCTCAGAGCTCTCTTGGTTTTCTTCCTCTTGCTTGCTTATCCATATCCCTATCTTAATAATCTCCTTCCATGCCATGAACAATTTGAAGTTGTTATCCAGCACACTGCAGTACAACTGACAAACAAAAGACATGTGACCAATTTAAATCATATCACTTTATTATCACAATACCATGATCACATGGTACAGGCGGTGACATTTTTTGTGTGAAAACTGCAGCATGAAAGTATAGACAACAAATGTTCAATGTAGGCAACACACACATATAAGGGACTCAATACAGGTAGAGAACAATAAGGTAAATAGTATGCTATACACAGAGAGCATGAAATTAAAACAATAATCACAGTACGCATACCTTTGCAGTGCAGTGTGGAATAAATCAGTTCAAACAGAATGTCATGGTGCAGAATAATAGCCAGTTAGAGTCCAGACAGTGCAACTGATAGAGAGCAGTGCATATGAGCTTGATGTGCTGTGTATTGTTTCTGGTATAAGTTCAGTGCAGTCTAATTGCCTGTGGAAAAATGTGTCTGCTGGTGCAGGTTCTGCAATAACTTCTGCTTGATGGTAACGATGAGAACAATCCATGGCTCTGGTGGCTGGAGTCTCTGATGGTCCTCTGTGCTTTCCTCACACACCAACTGATGTAAATATCCTGGAGGGACATAACATGTACTTAGGGTGTTGTAAATTAATAAACAATATATATTTTTATTTTTAATTGTTGCATTGGACTTACCATTGATTCTTGTTGGAGATATGAGCCAAACGGATCCCTTCACAACTATTTTGCAGTTGTTCATTTGTGAAGTTTACTTTTCTGGGCCGTAACATCTGAGCTGTCACAGTAGAGTTGTTCAGGAATGCAGTCTTCATCGCAGTTTACTGGTGGTTTCAGGCTGCAATGCTGCATCTGGTGGCCATTGAATTGATATGGTCAACTGGCTTCACCCTCCTTCAAACAAACAGACAAAACAATAAGTCAACAATAATTCCAGAGAAATAGTGTTGATGAATAGGTGCAAGTGTCAGTACTCACCATATTTGGCCAATCCTGCCCAAATTCCAGAGATGATAGCACAGTTGATTTGCCAATTCTAGGAGCTATTAAAAAAAAAAAAAAAGTGCATGTGAAAAATGGTAACGGCTGTCTTTTGAGAAATTAACATCAATTGCTATACCCCATATAACCCTAACCCCAACCCATATAACTACATTGCTTGAATACATACATACCAGTAGAAATGTGCAAATTTTCAGCTCAGTGTTTGGGCACAAGAAGACCATATTCATTCCTCATTCATCAGGATAGGATTGCTAGGACTGATTTTCTTTTCTTTTTTTGGTCTTCATCTTTAAAACAATACAATATTTATTGACCCAATTTTTTTTAGTATTATTGTTGTTTAAACATATAAATTAAGCAGTTACAATTATATACTTCAAGCTCAAGTTCCCTGGCAACTCTAGCAGGCTCCTGAGTTCATCTGTATGCATCAGATTCAGAGTCTGAGAAAAGGCCATCATGCACACTCTAAGCTTCTATTTTTCAACAGAGCACAAAACAATGTGTTAAGTGAGGGAGTAAAGAAATAAGATGAAGAGAAATAAGCAGAATTGTGTAAGTTTAACAGAATGAGAAGCAAGCAGCATTAGAAAAAAAAAATTATTTAACAGCAAACTAAAATGAATTATTTTAAATATGATTACCTGCTGATGGTTTTGTTGTAAGCAGTTTAAACGCCTCTTCACACCAAAGATGAGTCCACACTGCAGCTATTTGACATAAAATGACACAGAAACAATATGGTTGGAATCTCTTTCAGAATTTTTTTTTCCAGATGTTGAACAATGAAAACATTGACAGCCAATCAAAAACCACCACACAAATAGCCTGAGCATTTAAATGCAGACAACATAACTGCAGCATACGCTTATGATAAAAAGAATGTTATTTTCTGTTAGTGTGAAAAATAAACAATTAAAATAGTCATTATAATTCTTGCTCTTGGTGTGAACAGCTTTAAGTGATCTGATTTGGCCAAATTAACTGAAGGTCTGATTTCTCACACGACAAGTTAGAGATGGGAGTGAGTGTTGACTAGAAGAGAAATTTAAAAAAAATAATCAGTAGACATGCAAGGCTTGGTAAATTGTATGAATTATTAATACTTCGACATGACACTTTGTTGGTTGTTGTTTCTGATGGGGCTGTAGGGTATGTACAGATGCTGTGCAAAATGTAACTGCAGTACAGTTCAGTCCAGGTGCTCAGACCAACATTGACATACCATTGGAATGTTTGCCTTTGCTTTTGGTCTTTTCCAGAAATGCACAACATGGCCCAATTCAAATCCCATGACAGGCCTTCCTTTAGTCTTCCCTTTACCCTGAAACAAAGAGAAATACACACATGTTGAGACAATGTGTTAAACAAAATCTGTGACCAAAATATTTGAGAGGAATGACTGTAAGGAAAGGTATTATTAACACTAACAATAAGGATGCGTTGATTAAAGCAAATCAGTTATAGCTAAATGTCTTCAACATTACTGTGAAAGATTGAATCATAGAAGGACTTTTCAGCCTCTTTCACAGCTTCTTCAAGATCAGCATTGGGAGCTTTGAGTTCAAGTTCCCTGTTCATTCTAGCAGCTTTCTGACAGAATTGGTCAAAATTATGAGATTTTAAAAATGTCATGATGAACCACAGAAAGAGAGAGAGAGCAAAACTATGTGTACATTAATTATGGATTACAGTTCATACAGTGATGGCTTTTACCAGAGATGGCTTCTTAAAAGAGCTGCTGGAGAAGGTGATCTGACATAACTGCAAGACAGAAACAAATACTGAATTACAATTACTTCACAAAAAACATTTAAAAGTGTGGTAGGCATTGTGGTTACTGTGCTTTACAAATAGTACACCGTAAAATCACAGTTACAATAGTAAAACTACGGTTACTGTGGTAAAACCATAGTAAGAGTTGTGTTTACTGTGCTTATACTAAAAATACTATAGTAAAACTACAGTTACAGTGGTAAAACCATAGTAAGTGTTGTGTTTTCTGTGCTTATACTAAAAATACTATAGTAAAACTACAGTCACAGTGGTAAAACCATAGTTAGAGTTGTGTTTACTGTGCTTATACTAAAAATACTATAGTAAAACTACAGTCACAGTGGTAAAACCATAGTTAGAGTTGTGTTTTCTGTGCTTATACTAAAAATACTATAGTAAAACTACAGTCACAGTGGTAAAACCATAGTTAGTGTTGTGTTTACTGTGCTTATACTAAAAATACTATAGTAAAACTACAGTTACAGTGGTAAAACCATAGTTAGAGTTGTGTTTACTGTGCATATACTACAAATACTATAGTAAAACTACAGTCACAGTGGTAAAACCATAGTTAGAGTTGTGTTTACTGTGCTTATACTAAAAATACTATAGTAAAACTACAGTTACAGTGGTAAAACCATAGTAAGTGTTGTGTTTTCTGTGCTTATACTAAAAATACTATAGTAAAACTACAGTTACAGTGGTAAAACCATAGTAAGTTAGTGGTTAGTGTGCATATCCTACAAATACTATAGTAAAACTACGGTTACAGTGGTAAAACCATAGTAAGCTAGTGGTTAGTGTGCATATCCTACAAATACTATAGTAAAACTACAGTTACAGTGGTAATGCTTAGGCTAATGTCAATCGTAGGCTAACGTTAGCAGCCGTGCTAACTGTTCCACTAAGCTTCCGTTTTAACACATGACCCCATGAAAGTGATGTAGAAACACTGAAATAATTAAAATAATGAAAAGATTGTTGCGGTCACTTACCTGCTTGAAGATGTACACGTATCAGGTGAACTGGTCGAACTGAGCCTCGCTGGTGACGTAATTGCCGTAGAAGATGCTGCGTGGTATTTGTACGCAACTGCTCTCCATCGAAGTTAAAGGATAAATCCAGACGAGACGTGTGTCTTTGGCACCTTAAAAATGTGGAATTAACAAGTTTAATACAAACGTTTTGTATGCTGAGAAGACCGAGCACTGTTTAATTTGCTTTCTAACCTTTAATAAACGTGTATTTAAAACGGAGGAAAACAATACACATTAGCGCCTCTAGTGGACGGTTCACCCGAAAAGTGCAGCCAAATGTACCTGGAGATACGTATTTCAGGTTCTGCAGAAATGTAGGCAGAGTCACGTATTGCCAATGAGCCTGGGTTGGTCTATCCAGTGGTGACCCCCAAGTAACTGCGCTGCCTGGCTGACCAGCAGTCTGCAGTTGTAGCAACGTAATCAGCATGGTTTAATTTTTGGATAAGTGCACTCTTCATGTTTTCAAATGTATCCTGCACTTTGAGACGTAGTGTTTTTCTTGTCATATAGGCAGGGTTCGAAATTAACAACCGCCAACCCGCCAAATGCGGGTTAAAAATCATTTTGGCGGGTATTGATAAAAACTTACCAGCCAGTTTGGCCGGTGATGCATGAGCCAATCATGCAAATCATGTCAGAGACGCTCTGGGTCGTTTGTCCCCTCCGTCCTACATTTCGCATGAACACTACACTACGGGTGACGTTTTAGATACCTATTGGCAGCAGTGCGCAGATACTGTATGCTTCGGTTAGCGGGTCCAATCGACGACAAGAGCGTGAAAATACAAACAAGAAATAGGAAATATCGGACGAGCAAAGAGGACTGAGCTGGACAGCGAAATAAGCTCAAATCAAAATTCTGCGGTGGTTAGGACAGACGTCAGGATCAGGAAGAGGTGAGAAGAGGAAGGAGGCAGAAGATGAAAATGTTGACAGATCGTGCAAAACAAAGCCCGACCGACGTTTTCAACTAACTCGCCCGCAACTCGGACCGCAAAAAAATAAAAAAAAAAGTAAATTGTACCCGACCCGCTTCCTGACCCGCATGTTTAATATTTGCGACTGACACCAGAGATTATATGCAGCTGCGGTGGAGATGCTTTCACTGTCAAACATCATTTGGCATTAAGTAATTGTCAAAAGAAATGTTCTTGATTACAAGAAAAATACAGATTGTTCTTGTGATTTATTTTGTCTTTCCTTTATACAGATTTAAATAGTTTCATTTTCGAAGTACTCTAAATTATGTCAGTGATTCTGCGATGTTAAATGTGATCAATAATTATTTTATTTCGATCTACAGTGTAATAAAAGTTCAGAAAAAGATTAGCCTATTGTCACGGGTGTGTGCAGGACGAGACGAGACGATAGACGAGATTAACAATCAACAATATATTTAATAGAATTCTCCAAGATGAACAAGGCTGGAACAGGCAGGAACACAAAGGGCTTTCACACACGTCATTCAACGTTAAGGACCGACAATACACTGAACTCAAAGACAGACTTATAAAGGGTAACTAATAATTAAACACAGGTGACGGTGATTACACAAACGAGGACTAAACCAAATGATCACAAAATGACAAGGGGAAGACAAATGGGAAAAACCAATGACAAAACTGTGACATTACGCCCCCCTCCGAATAGGCGCGTCCTCGCGCCGTAGAAAAACAAAAAAGAAGAGAGGGGCGGAAAACCAGAAACCTTGAGTCCATGAGGGAGGGGGCTTCGGCGGAGGACACAACCGAAGGAGGGGGACCAAAACATAAGTCCAGAGAGCAAAAAAAAGACAGTCCAAGGGGACGACGACGGAGGGAGGAGCCAGGGAAGACACAGGAGGGACCTGAAGCAGGAGGAACTGACCCAGACCACAGCCATGATGACGGCCCACGGTGGAGCCGACGGAGGGAGGAGCCATGGTGGAGGAAGGCGTGCCGACTCCATGGGGCCGACCGACAGAGGCGGAGCAGATGGAGAAGGAGCCCGAGGCGAAGACGGAGAGCCGATGATCCGGGGTGACGCCGAGGATCCGGAGGGCCAAGGTGGAACTGGCTCTGGCGCCCGGGGTGGAGGCGGAGTCCCGGAGATCCGCGGCGGAGCCGGAGCGACAGAGGATGGAGGCTGTGCCCGCAGGAAGGAGGAGTCCCAAGGAGCCGGTGGGACAACGCGACGAGGCACAGCCGGAGGAGCAGAGTCCTGAGGAGCCGATGGGGTGACGACTGACCAGGGCGGAGCCGGAAAGACGATGGAGCCCGGTGGAGCTGGTGGATCGACGGGCGACGGTGAAGAGGAGGGCGTCGAGAGCCGTGGTGGAACCGCAGGGTCGAAGGGCCGAGGCGGAGTCCTGGACTCGGAGGCTGGAGGCGGAGCTGAGGGATCCTCCAGCCGAGACGCCGATGGAAGCTGGCAGTCCCGCGGCGAGCCCACTGCACAGGTGGTGGGCTGAGGGTGAGCTGGGGGACTGACTGCTGACCTGGGAGACTTTGGGCAGCTGGGCGGAACCAGCGGGGACTCAGGACGGCTGGGCGGAACCAGCGGGGACTCAGGACGGCTGGGCGGAACCAGCGGGGACCTGGCAGATTCGGACAGACGAGGGCGGGAAGTCTATGCAGGTCAGTGGCTCAGAGAAAAAGTCTATTAAGTCACATGAGTTATCTTGGGCAAGATCCGAGAAGAAGTCTATTAAATCCCCAGAATTAGATCCAAGCTCACCCTCAGCGGTGGTGCAGTGGGCAGGGCTCTCTATCGCCCTCTCTTGCTCCACGTGACAATCCACCGTCACGGATGTTGATGCCGGCTCTCGCACCTGGTCAGATGGGTCAGGCTCTGTCGCTCTCAGCTCTGGCACTCCATCTGCGGTGGGCTCGGGCTGTAACTCCGCATGTCGGGGTGATGTTTGGCTGGGTTCTGGGTCGTGAGTGGGGCTGACGTCCTCCTCGACGAAGCCGACAGTCCAGGGAGATCCACTGGACGCCAGCACCCACTCGATGTATCCGGCGAGGCTCTCTCGAGGACCCTCCCCGGACAGCTGCCTCTTGATGGTATCATTAAGTCCAACGCGGAAGAACGTGCATAGGCAACTGTCCGGGTAGTGCGTTAACGGGGCGAGGAATATGAAGTCTCTGGTATGGTCCTCGAGAGAGCGGTTCCCCTGCTTCAGGAGGAGGATAAGGACGGCCGGATCATCCATGACGGGAAAAAAATAAATAAATAAATAAACTAAACACTGATACAAAAAACGGAAAAGAAACGCAGGGAAAGGTGCCGGGTAAACTGTATTCGGTCGGTCCTTCTGTCATGGGTGTATGCAGGACGAGACGAGACGATAGACGAGATTAACAATCAACAATATATTTAATAGAATTCTCCAAGATGAACAAGGCTGGAACAGGCAGGAACACAAAGGGCTTTCACACACGTCATTCAACGTTAAGGACCGACAATACACTGAACTCAAAGACAGACTTATAAAGGGTAACTAATAATTAAACACAGGTGACGGTGATTACACAAACGAGGACTAAACCAAATTATCACAAAATGACAAGGGGAAGACAAATGGGAAAAACCAATGACAAAACTGTGACACCTATAGCCCTAAATATATATAGACTACAAGCTAATTCCCTTTTTCTTAACTTTTAACTTTTTCTAAAAATTATCGAGAATATTAAATCAACTTAATAGGCTAGGTTAACAAATTTTCTTAGACAAACATAACGAATGGACTTCAAAACGAAGTTTTCATATAGATATTCGGGAATCACGAATATGACAAAATAATATTATTTTATATATATGAATAGTTATATCAAATGAATAAGGAAATTATAGTGCTTTGAACTTATTAAGTAATGTTTAATTTTGTTCCCTCTCTGGAAATGTAAAGAAAAAATACAGTTTTTACTTGGAATTAGTTTTTAATCCCTGGATTTAAACAAGCATATATATATATATATATATATATATATATATATATATATATATATATAATTTATATATATTATTGCTTTAATAAACATTTAAAAATAGTGCTAGAAATTTAATTTTTAATTTTAATAATTTTAATTAAGGAAATTAAACAGACCTAGGCATTTGAAAAGACATAGCAAAATGTGTCTAATAATTCCTAAAAAGAAAGAGAAGTATTGGACATAATCAAAATATTCGAGACATTTATTAGGAATACCATTTTCTTAACAATTAAGATGCTGCAATTGTTTATCCAGTCTAATCGAAGTGTGCGTCTCTCCCTCGACTTTCCCAACAAAAATCATAAATAAACATAAAACTGACATTACTGAGCTATATGCGTTTAAAAGTAGCCTATAAAAATGGTACAATGGCATTGCTCAGTTCAACGTGTTGGGAAATCGGGCATTTTGTCCCGCCTCAGCATTTATTCAACAGTTAATAACGCTCAACATTCAAAAGGTAAATATTATTCAGCCAATAATGTGTAGGTCTATGTATTTCATAGAAAATTGTGTCTAATAAATTACAAAGGTTTAATTGGCATTTAGTTGGCCGTTATTTCAAACGACCCGACCGACCGCGACCCAAATATCATTAAAAATATTTTTGGATGACTTGTCAACCCACGCATCACTGGTGGGGACCAGTAATTTTAAAATCGAGGCAGTAAAGCATTTCCATCCAACTTGGAAATGATGAAGATGTATAATTAAGTTTATAACAGTTTATAACTGTAGTTTGTTGTGTGTATTGCACTTTCTGTGCGTTTTTCATGCACTGTTAATAAAATGACCAAATTTTCATTCAGTGGCATTCATAATCTCTTATTTTCACCACGTAAAAATTTGTCTAATGGAAATTCTGATTGGCTGGTAACTTCAAAAAGTTACCAGCCACTTTGGCTGGTGATCAAAAAAGTTAATTTCGAACCCTGCATATAGGTTTCTATAATTTTCCTAAATGATGGTAGTTCTACAATAGAAAATGGCTGGCTTCCTTCACAGACAAAACTGATCAGCAGCTTGTCAACCACTGCCTGTGTTACCTTCATTGCAGGGCTGGAAAAGGCACTAATGATCTTTGGATTCTTTTTTGAATTAGGTTCATCAACAGAGTGTGATGCTCGTTTTCTTGACTTGATTAGTTCTTCATAAACTTTCAGCTTGTTTGGGTGAATCCTCTGATGAAATAATCATATGCAGATTAGGTTACATTTGGTTTTATTATACATTAAAACTTGAATCATCAATAAATTGGTAATTATGTATCTACGGGCACTTTGGACAAATAGCAGTAAGTATATATATATATATATATATATATATATATATATATATATATATATATATTAGGGCTGTGCGATATGGACAAAAGAAACCTATCACGATTTTCTTGAACAATATTGCGATTTCGATTTTAATCACGATTTTATCACACAGACATGTTTTACAGTGTGAATTTGAAACTTTCTTCCAAAGAAAACAAGATCTTTATCAAAGACCTGTAACATGTCTCTAAAACAGACATAAGGCAAAAAATAAAATAAAATCACCTAGTAAAAGTGTAACAAACTGTCTCGAGAACAGACCTATGGCAAAAAGTGTGTGTATGTGCATGCATATGTGAAAAAACAACCCATGCCACAGCGTCCCACATAAAAACAATTAAACAATTAGAACACTGGCAGAATCTAGGTGCTTTAAGTGTTCAAAGGTTTTTTGCTAAAAAAACCAGCATGTCCACCATTTCTGGTTTCAAACATGAACGTTGGCATGTCACCACATTCCCTCCAGTACTAAACACCCTCTCAGATGGTGAGCTTGTAGCTGGAATGCACAGATATTTTTGTGCAAGCCTGCTCAATCTTGGGAAGTTGATTCGATGTTGTTTCCACCATAGAAGAGGATCTTCCTCACTGTCGATAGTGGGATTCAGCAGGTAGCTGTTCAACTCAGAGGCAATGGCTTCTTCAGGTTGCAGAGATACTGGCATGGCTGCGACAGTCTTAAAAAAGGACCCCAGAGATTTCTTTGTTTTTTTTTTGCTGATGAAGGTAGATCTGTGTCTACATTCTGTCTGCCTGTGGTGCTCTCAGAATTCACTGCATCCTTAGATATCAAGGAGAACAAACAACAGAAAAGAAATATTACACATTATGTATGCAATCAGTAGGATATATCAATATCAATTTACCCATGAACCAACTCACCTTTTGTGATATCTCTTTTATATCAGACATCACCTTGGCCTTGATGTTTGGAAGTTTGTCTGCAGCAATGTAATTTGTCTTGAATCTTGGATCAAGAAACGATGCCATATCCAGCAGTTCTTGGGTATCTTCATCATCATAATTCTTATTGATGTACTCAAGAATTTTGGATTTTATTGTTTTTGTGAGGTCAGAATCCTCATCATCCGCAGCCAGTATTTTTGTGTTAAACAGATGAAGAACTGGTTTCAAGTAAGACACGCTGACGTAGTCTTCACCAGACAGGGCATCTGTAAACTCCTGCAGAGGTTTCAGTGCCCTGCTCACAGATTCAAGGACATCTGTGTCCTGCCATTGTGGGACCAGGTGTCTTGTTTTGCGATCAGCTGAAAGGACCTGTGACAGAGCTTTCTGTTGTTCCAAAATCCGCTCAATCATCCGTTGCCTTGAGCCCCACCGTGTTGGGCATTCTGTTATTAGTGCATGCTTTGGAAGCTGAAGTTCTTCCTGGGCTTCATTTAATGCCACCTTTTTCTTCCAGCTATGGGAAAAATGTCCAACCAACTTTTTGCACAAACCTGTGGCTCGGGAAATGCGAGAGTCATCTTTAACTGCATTTTCTAAAAGACATAAATAAGACAAAGGTCGTGTAAATTTAAAGAATTGTCATTTAAATGAAAAACAACTCAAATCAAACCTGCAAGTTACAAATTTGAATTTACATAAACCAAATATATATAAAAAAAATCTGTTAAAATTAGATTTTTGTTCTGTTTATTAATAGTGTGATTTTAAAAGGTACTAATTCTGATTACATCACTAATGATGACCACCATTACTGTGTGGAATACAATACAATGGTAGTCTGCACATCATGGATGCTATTTCAATAACATAATTACAATATTAAACGCTATTACACTTAATAACATTTTTTTATAATAATTATAATAATAAATGATGTGCATAAAATCGAAAACAAGCAGGATAAATAATCAGATTAATGTTATAATGGCAGTAATTGTAAAAGTAAGGAAAAAGTAAGGAAACTGTAGAGGTAAAGAAACTTACCGATTGCAAGATGCAGTCTATGCCCGAAGCATTGTAATCTTGTCCATTTATTTAGAGCGACAGCCTTGACAATATTTGATCCATTGTCTGTGGTGATTGACACTTGCTGCTCCTCACCTAGTCCCCAGGAAACCAAAGCGTCTTTCAAACCTTGAGACAGATTTTCTCCCGTGTGATCATCGGGAAAATATGCTGTTTGCAGGCATCGGCTTTTGATTTCAAAATCATCATTAATAAAGTGCACCGTCAAACTCAAGTAAGGCTCCGATGTTCTGCTTGACCACATATCTGAGGTAGTTGCGTAGTATTTCACGTCTTTTAAATCCAACTCGACACTGGCTTTGCATTTGGAATACATTTCAGGGATGGCGACTCTTGAAAAATAACTTCGCGATGGCAGTTGGTATCTCTTATCAAGAGTCTGTATCATTTTTTGGAAGCCGGCTTTACTGACGATGTTTGCGGGCATCATATCTTTGCATAAATGATATGTGACGGCGTCAGTTATTTGTTTGTGCCTTTTTGAACTTTTTTCATATGGTGTGCAGCTCGCAAATGCCTGCAGTATTGATTTTTGATCACCTGGTTCCGAACGTGTTTGGGGTGTACTTTTCTCTGTGTCCACAGATTTTTTTGCCATGCATAAGTCATAAACCACTTTGTGACGCTGCCTCAGGTGTTGGAAAAGGTTTGTCGTCCCAGTCAGCAAATTTCCTCTGGGCCGGATCTGGCCCATACCAACAGCTAAAGTGTGGCCCAGATAAGTTTATGTTCCCCGGCCCAAAACTGGTCCACATCTTTTTACCCAGAACCGAACCAAAACAGTGCCATAACCCAACCTAAAATGAGCCAAAACATGAAAACAGATGTGGCTGTTATATGGATCTTATGTGTTATTCTTATATGGCTGAGTTCTGTAAAGGGCAATGGCCCCTATGTGGACCACATGTGGCTGATAGATCAAAAGCCATAATTTAACCATATTTATGCCACACCTATTATTTATTTAAAATACCAATTACACAGTAAATCTTAAACACGTATTAAACACAAAATTGATTCACAGACATTTTTGATTTCTCAATTTTAATAACAGAAGTACAATACAGAACATAAAATGTGGTGTAAATGTCAAATGAGTAAATAAATGTACAATAATGGATACTTTTAGTAAGTCTCACCAGCCTTTCTTTCACAATCTGTCAGGAAAAAGGAGAGAAAAAAGATTATAGCATATCATAATTAGTATTAGATATTTGAATATTAAAACAAGCCATGGCATGAGTGCTCGCTGGTGGTAAAGGTAATCCTGTTTTATTAGCATTTTTCGACGGTATTCGAACTAATTGAGATTACGTGAGACGAAAGATTTGTTAGTTTTTAAATCATGTTATAACTAGTAGAAAGGAGAAAGGATGATCGCATTCATGCACTCTCCGCTTGTAACATTACTTACAGCGGTCTGTCACGTAACATCAAAGAGCGTCAAAAAGGCATTTATCGTTTAAATTTTCTGATATAATAGACATAATTTTAAAGATGAGACTTATCGAAAATAACAAAACCCAAATCTTATCATGATTTCTGGACAGCAGGTATGTATAGTGACGTTTTATTCACGCATATGAATTCAGCACATGATCGTGGTCAAAACCAAACTGTGTTTGTTCGGTACACATACCTAAGCACACAATTTTTTTCTGTACGAATAAGCGTACCATTACATCCCTAGAAAACATTTAAAACACGAAAACTGCACTTACCTGAATAAGAGTGTGTCTGGGCAAAGGCTGTTGTAGACTCAGGAGCAGAGCGGGAAATAACGGACATATATTTTCAAATTTTCAGTAATCCACCAATAGGAATACAGGAAGAATAAATGAATGGGCTGACTTTTGGACTGCCACAAACCAGCCACACATGACTATAGCAGGTTATGTGTGTTTTTCCAAGTAAAAGCCAAATGTTAACCATAAGTTAACATATTTCAGGATGTGCCATAGCCTAGCCAAATATGGCTCTTGTCTGTGTACTGTCATATGGGCCATATACCTTAATACAAAAAGTCACCCAAATGAAAATTCCCTCCAATTCTAAAGCCATGGCAAAACATATATGGTACAAGTTTGGCCCATATGTGCTCAGCCATGCCATACCTAGGCCAAACGTGACAGCTTTCAGCCACATTTGGCCCAAACGTTCTTGCTATCTGGGGTGTTGCCCTGTTTCGCCGCAACGCCAGACTGACAGGTCTTACAAATTACCTGGCTCTGTGATACATCAGTTTTCCTGTATCCAAAGTAATCCCACACCACAGACGTTGACTTTTTTTTGGGCACCAAGTCCTCCTGTGCTGAACTTATCATCCCTGTTGTTGCAGCCTAGGCTATTTGTCGTTAAGCTCAGTCTCCTCTTCTCGTGCTCTGTTTAGGCGCGCTGCGTTGTGATTGGTTCAAATAGCATTCTGCAAAAAATTGTCGGGAGCGCGCAAAAAATCGCGCTGTAAGGCGATTTAGAAATCGCGCATGTTCACATCGCGATTTCGATACGGTTTCAATTAATCGCACAGCCCTAATATATATATATATTGTGTATATATATATATATATATATATATATATATATATATACACAGTATGCACTTGGATATGGATATGAAAACATGCAGACGTTTAGAATGAACGTTTTTTTTTACGAAAGTGTGTTGTTTGTAAGTTTCACAAGATATTTGTCATTGCTTGCACAAGCGCGCATATGAGGAAAAACATTCGGACAGTGTGTGAAATATAGTACTATAAGGTCAAAGTGCCCATAGTTACCAAATTACCATTAATAGGGTTCAAATAGGCATCATATTGACACTTACCGCTATGTGTTTTATCAGGTTGGAGCTGGAATCTTTGTATGCAGCGATGTCGCTTCGCTTTGGTGCACACAGCCTGCATCGCATTATGCAACTGTTTTTCCTCACATCTTGAAGTGAAAAAATAGAGTTGATTTGAGGCCACGGGTGATCTGCCCCCGATACCTCACACACGTCATCCTCTGCTTCAGCCATCACCTTTCTGAACTTAAGTGGGAGATGCGTAGCAGACTCTCGCGAAGCAGCCTATCCAACGTCTCGCGAGACTTCAGATCAAGTCACGTAAACAAATTATTATTTTATATATCTAATATTTATTACAATTTTGTCAGTAACGGAGGAACGCCATCAAATGTACTAAAAGTAAAGTTTTTTCACTAAAAATGTACTTGAGTAAAAGTAAAAGTACCTATCTTTAAATATACTCTAAAAGTACTAGTTACCCCAAAAATTTACTCAAGTAAATGTAACGAAGTAAATGTAATTCGTTACTACCCACCTCTGGAGGTAAATCCGGCCCTAGACACATAAAAAAAAATACATTTGTTTTGATTTCATTGTATATTTATTTACTTATCTGTTGTTTACACAAAACTCCATATAGTCTCATCATTCACATTCATCTGTTGCCTTCAGCCGACTGCATCCATGATAACAGTGTTATCTTAAACACCAGCCAGCGCGCCGTCATTTTCAGTGTGTATCTGCCTAATCTGGGAAGTACACTATAAAAAGTGCTGGGTTAAAAAATAACCCAACCTTAAAGGGATAGTTCACCCAAAAATGAAAATGTGATGTTTATCTGCTTACCCCAAGGGCATCCAAGATGTAGATGACTTTGTTTCTTCAGTACAACACAAAGATTTTGAATTAAAACCGGTGAAGTCTGGCAATGGATGGGCAACACACCTTTAAAAGTAAAAAAAAACAAAAAAAAAAACATGCACAGACAAATCCAAATTACACCCTGTGACTCATGATGATACACTGATGTCCTAAGACAGGAAACGATAATTTTTTGCAAGAAACTGAACAGTATTCATATCTTTTTTTTTTACCTTTAATACACAGCCATGTCCAACTGTCCTGAGCACGAGCTCATCATCCGGCACATTACATGTGAACGCGCTGTTCACTCCTAATGTCGTCCATGAACAGCAGTATAGGTAATGTATATCACGCTGCTGTCACTTAATACACCAGTCTAATATAAACGTGATTTCTTTTCCCAGCTGTTTAACTTCACAGACATAAATGTGTTTTTGTAACTTATGGATGTTTTTAATATAAACTTGTGTGTGAAAGACAACTTAGTTTAATATTCACATGCCCCGTGCCAGCCACTTTTTTTCCATGTGCTTTGGAAGAGTGCGTCCAAAAAAATGTATCAGAAATTGAAACTATGTACATGATAATCAAAATGCTCTCATGTCAGCACCAATAGCCTCATGGGCAGGGCATCAACATGTATCACCGTTGTACTCTGGGTGTCCTAAATCCTTTGTTTTCCTTTTCAGTAGTTTTCCCTAATCTTACTTATGATTATATGTAAATTTAGCAAACATGTTTGATCGGAAGATCTGAAAGATACCATGCATTTACCCTCCCCTTGACAAAATGAGGAGAGAAGTGACAAAAGTGGACAAAAGAGACAGAAATACAGAGACAGTTTATTGTATTTGTGATCTGATCAACCAAAACCTATTTTAAACCCAGGTGTAAACAAAGGCCAAATCTGCTGTGAACCTCAAGATTGTCTTGTTTCTGAAAGTCTTTCCACAGTGATGGCACAGCAAAGGCTTCTCTCTGGTGTTATTATGACTCATGTCACACATAAAACTACAGTTCTCTCATCTGTGAAACCTCATGTGGTATTTAAGTTCTGCTTTATTTCTGAAACTTTTTCCACAGTGACCACATATAAACGGCTTCTCTCCAGTGTGAAGGTTCATGTGGCTGTTAAGGTTTCCTTTTTGGTTAAAACTTCTTCCACATTGCTGGCAGGTGAAAGGCTTCTCTCCTGTGTGAATTCTCATGTGGTCTTCAAAGTGTCGTTTATAATTAAACCCCTTTCCACACTCAGAGCGTGTGTAGGATTTCTCTGTATGAGTTCTCAAATGGACTTCAAGGTTTTCATGTTGATCAAAACTCTTTCCACACTGATCACACGTGTAAGACTGATCTCCATTGTGAATTCTCATGTGTCTGATAAAGGTTTCTTTTTGACTGAAACTTACTCCACACTGTTGGCAGATGAAAAGGCTCTCTCCAGTGTGAACTTTCATGTGGGAGTTAAGGTTTCCTTTCTGGTAGAAACTTCTTCCACACTGTTGGAAGGTGTGAGGTTTCTCTCCAGTGTGCATTAAAACATGTCTTTTAAGACTTCCTCTATGAGTGAAACCCTTTCCACATTGTTGGCAGGCATAAGGTTTCTCTCCAGTGTGAACTCTCATGTGGATTTCAAGGTTTCCAGGTTGAGCAAAACTCCTTCCCCACTGTTGGCATGTGTACGGCTTATCTTCTGTCATTTGAGCCATTTTTATTGAGGAAGTCTTTTCAGTCTGTGAATAACTAAAAGATTTTTCTCCATTTATGAAATCATAATCCTTCTCTTCCATTTCATTCAGTACTTGACTCTCCTCTTTCAGTGCCATCAGGTCTAAGGTGAAAAAAGACAAATAAAAGTTAACCCCAGTTTAATGGCACAAAATAACAGACATCAAAACATTTCGTGTCAAAATCAAACAACTACATCTAATATCCACTAAGCAACTGCAAGAGATGTTGCATGTAATCTGAAAAACCCTTCTCAATATTGCTAACTTTTCACTTATTTAGTATGTCTCAAATACTATTAAGATTGCATTGAAACCCTCTATTTTAAAAACAAAAAAACAAAAACAGTCTGTGCCAGGAGATCTGATTAATTAGGGGCCAAGCACTGAAGGCAGGCACCTATTGTAATCATTGGTGTTTTTCTTCTTCTTTCACTGGAGTCTATGAGCGAAATTTGGTACCTAGATGGAGGACAATCTCAACACGAACCACAGCAAGTTTGGAGTCTGTAACTCAAACCCTTTAGTGCCGCCAACAGCTCAAATTTGCACTCAAGTTTAGGCTAATAATTTTTTAACCACAGAAGCAAAATTATAAGTTTTTTTCTCTAATTTGGGTCAAATGGACACCAAAAAGGCAGTGGTTTTATTGGATATTATCATGAAAGAGAAACTTGACTTGGTATGGTTAATGGAAACATGGCACAGACAGTCAGAAAGGCTTACTCTTACTGGCTATGGATTATTTGATTCCCCACGTCTCAGGTGAAGGGGGTGCGGGTATCATTGTGCTGTTTTACCAATAATTAAAAATAAATCCTGTGGTCATTCTTCTTTTTAATTCTTTTGAATGTCTTGTTTTGAGTGTCTCTGCACCCATCACTACTGACATCGGCAGACTTGCCATAAACAATGCAATAAACATCATGCTGATGTAGACAAAATTATCATACAAGTGGCCATTAGGCCTATAAGGACCAGCTGTTAACAATCTGTTCATCATTGACATGGACCATTTTTTGTGTGACTGACCAACTAATGAAATTTAAGTCAACTAATCCTCTTCTTGATGAATAACATTCAGTAAACTATTAAGGGGGCAGCCCTAGTCGAGTGAAATCAATGGCTGTTGTCGGACTTTATTTCGCATACGTCATCATTACATCTGAGCAAGTTAGATCACATGCACACAGCCCTTATTCACCCATTTCATATTAAAAATGTTACTCAATCCTAGCAGTGAACATTAACATTTAAATATTAAATGAGACACAAGTCTTTAAAAGCTGTTTTTAAATCAGAGCACTAAGAGAACTTTAAGAAAAAAATAAAGCTGAAATTCTGTCAAAAAAGAAAGCTGCAGGAGGGCAGACAGTGTAGAAAAACACCTGCCAATGGCAAATGAATTGAGAAGTTGTACAGGACAGTTCATAGGATAGTTCAGCTTTGAGAATGAAAACCAACCTGTTTGTTCCTCAGTATCTTCATGTTTGACTCTGAATGTTTCTTCAATCTTCATGTCTTCACTCTCCTCTTTTATAAATGCCATCTTTATGTCACATGGATCTCAGTTGCCTCGCCAGAAGTGTTTTTTCTGTGTTGTTTCCCTGTTTAAAATGACAATTATTAACAGGTAAAAAATAAATGTGTGTGCATCAATCAATCAGCTCTAGTTCAGTAGTCAGTGCACTGGTAAGGGAGTCAGGGTGATAGTTAATAGACTTAAATGACCTAATTAGACAAACACTTACTAATCAGTTTTAATTAACATTTAATGATTAGTATATTACATTTAATCGAGGCATATTTAAAAGAAAAATAGCTATTGTATTTTAAGATTGTCATTACAACAACAACAAAAACATTTTCAATTGTTTGTCAAAGTTGTCATTACTCATGTTTGAGTTTGTTCTCGTTGTATTTCCACAGTTTTGAGCAGCAGGTCTCTCAGCGAGCGGCGATTCGAAACAGTGAATCATTCTGTGAATCAACTGACTCAATTGACTCTGGGTTTGTAATTCGTGTTTCTGATCTGAATCACTACAGAGAGAGAAATCAGACTGATCTGTGTGGATGCGCTTTACTCACAATAAATAACGTTCATTATTAGATAAAATAATTCAAAGCTACACGTAATTATTATGCAGTTTAAATTGCTTGTAAACATATAAAACAGACTGAACTCGTATGAATTTAAACACTTAAAATGATTAAAACTACAGACCTTTCTTCAGCTGAAACCGAAACCATACACTGATGCAGGAGCGCGCCGCAGCCTTATGACGTCACATCACCAGTTAAAAAAATAAAAGTCCTGTTCACGCGCTTCTCTACAATTCAAAAACTGCATAGATATTTACAAGGAAACACATATGAACAATAAAACTTATGTCAGTGTTATTAAGAGTTTTTTTCTTGGTGAAATACATATTAAAATATATATGAATGAAATGAGAAAAATATTATTTGACAAATATTTACAAATTGTAATATTTATAATATTATTTATTGATGTATTATTATATTTTCCAAATGTGTTCAGTCATTCTTTCATTTATTCAATCATGTGTTTATGGCAATGTTTATGTCCACAATTGTTTCTTTTTATGTTCATTTAACATTTATTTAATTTTGTAATTACTGATGCATTTATAGCTGTAGTCTTGTCTAATTTGGAGAATCACATGGCCACTAATGAGGTGCTACCAGCCAGACTGTTATGTTCTCACTATCATAACATTTAGAATACACTCTTAAATGCCCTATGAAAAATAACACAGCCACAACGGGATACTTAAAGGAGAAGTCCGGTGTGATATTGACTTAATGTGTGTTGAATCATGGTACCGAGTGTGAACTTCTCCTTTTAAGTTATAGATTCGCATCATGGTATTTGATCAGCATCAACAGTCTTTGTGAGTGAATGTGAGTGAGAGGAGAAAAACAAACAAATTATAAGTTTGTTAACCCTGTAAGACCCAAATATAGATATTATAGATATAGATCCCTGTAAGACCCAAATATAGAAAAAAAATTAGCAAAACATTTTTTGACCTCTCAGATATTGTTGTAGGAGGCCTCTGATGTAGGAATTAAAGATTTTTCACATTTTTTCCTTTTTAGTAAGTTTTTAGGGAAATGTTGTAGGGGTGAGCGGGGCACAACCTAACGCGGGGTTAATTGTAACACGCGTGGTTTAAATATTTCCACACATGCCAGCATAACCAAATTTACGGTGTTTACTAGTTGCCATAGCAACACTATGCAGAGAAAAAAGAGCGCCAGAATTCAAAAGCCTTTTGAAGATATCGCTGAATATTTATTTTACCATAGTAAAAGTACATTTCTGGCTGAAGTAAACTTTTCATTTCAGTTTTTAATATTCATTTAAAATTAGACAAATCTGCTATTATTTTAATCTCCAATTTGTTATTTATCAGTTTAGATGGTTTATTAATGCTTCGCAAACCAGCAGAAGACACTAACCTGTTTTATATTCCAGTCGCGCCGCTGGGGAAAGATGTAACACTGTGTTACAATATTCCCCGCTGTTATTAAACTATGCTATTCTATGACATTAGCGGTGCAGTTTACACGATTTACTTCTAAGGATTTTGATAAGAGACCTCAAGAAACAGGTGAATAAAGGCTGACAATCAATGTTTAATGTTCAGAAGTTATTATTTCAAGTAATGTAAAGCATTTTGGCTGGTTTATGTGTGTCGTGTTCTATGAGAGCTGTGTGTGGAGGAGTGGAGTGTTCTTCTGAATGTCTAAATGTGTTTCATCTATCTGTCCACATTGTTTTGAACTACTGTACAGCTGTGTGTTGCGATCAAAGCCGTTCAAAGCATTGTTGCGATGTGTTCATTTTCAAACTCCAAAATTCGATTTTTTTTTTTTTTTTAAAACGTCATTACTTCATTTGAAAAAGTTAACACATGTATTTTACTGACAAAATATTTTAGTTTGTTGTGTATATTTATTTCATTCGATCAGATAACATTTTAAGCTGTCATATGGTCGTGTTACAACGTGCCCCTCAGATGTTACAATGTACCCCACCTACGGGGCATGTTGTCACGTTTCACTTCCTTTCTTTTGAGGCAAATAACGAAAAACGTATACACTGTAAATATGAAACAAAGCGATATATTTGTACTAGACAAGTGTGAAAATAACGTGGATAAAAAAATTGTACTCTGAACCCCACGTGGATTTACATAAACCGCGAAATTCAAAAAGTGTTAGGTTGTGCCCCGCTCTCCCCTAATAATGCAACGTTGGGCCTAATTGTGAGCAGAATTTCTGTATTTGTACTCACTTTGCCTAAACAGGTATACAGAACATTTAAGCATTCATTTGCAGGGTTGTTCACTTTTTTAGCCCCATAGCAGTATATATCATAAGTAATAATCACACAACAATCATATTGTTACATTATGGACCTGTTCACCACCAGGTGTCACACTCTCACCACATGGACTCCCGCATCACACTACTCACACCACAACTACATTTCCCATCATCCCCGATCCTGGCACTGACACACCCACACACACCTGCAGCTCATTCACACACATGCATATAAACCACACACACACATCACTTCACTGCGAAGTCTTGTATTGCCCCGGCTACTTTTCTGAGCATCCTTCCCGTGTTTGTTTTTCCCGTGTTTTGATTCCTGGACTGCCTACCGTGTTTGATTCTCGCTGCCTGCCCTGACCATTCTGCCTGTTATCTGGACCATGATTTCTGCCTGCCCCTGTGTGTTTGTTCTGTATTCCTGAATTCAAATAAATGCTGCGAATGGATCCGCTCGTCTCCAACCGTCCTTGTTACACATATTTTTTTTATGAATAAGCATTTATTAATAAAAAAATATTTGGAAAAATTATTTGGTCACATTCAGTGTGGTTTGAATGAAGTCTGTGTTTACTTGCAGTGATAGTCCCTAATGGTGCGTTCACACCGCCCCAACCGTCATGCGTCAGTTGCGGCAAGATTACATGTAAAGTCAATGATTGAGTCCGTCAGCGGTCCGTCAGGGGCTCTGCGTTGCGTTGGGTCCGTTGGATCCGTCGACTTTTCAAGCGTTACCTGCGTTTCAAGCGTCAACGCAGCCAACGCAAGCAACGCAGAAGTTCAGCTAGTTGAACTTTTGACGGACTTAACGCACTAGACGCAGTGCGTCAACCAATCAGAGCGTCTCACTGTAGCGACGTCACCACACGTATCTTGAATGAAGCGGGGGCAGAAAAAAACATCGTTTTCAACAATGGAAGACAAGCTTATTGTAGCCGTCTGCAATTGCAGAGAACTGTATGATCCGTCCTCGTTTTTGTATAAAGACAGGAATGTCTATTTAATAAATAAAGCCAAGCCACTCTCTCGATACGATCCGCCATAGTTCAGAAAGTCCAGCGAGGAAGCCCCTACCACATGATCTTTTTTGCTCAACGCACATGCGTTGCCGGACGTGTGCGGTGTGAACGCACCAAAAAGCAAGCGTTGCAATCTTCAACGTACATGCGTCAAACTAGATGCGTTAGGAGCGTTGCCTGACGCAGACAAAGTGTGCGGTGTGAACGCACCATAAGACAGTTCTTTTCATCTGAGAAGCACAGGCGAACATTGCGCTTGCTGCACAGTGTGTTTGTGTATCCATTATTGCAGTGTCTGCAGCGTCCTCTCTTTGTCTTTACTGGGAAATGTGCAATCATGTCTTTGCGTACACCCAGTGGGGGGTGGTCCGATGACCTCTAGGCTGGGGGACTCACATCTGATGAGGATGGTCTCTTCTGAGGATCCAAAGGGCTCCCTGATGTCACCGTCTTCCCTGAAGATGGTCGCCCTCTCTTGGGTGATATGTTGTGTGTGTTCACCAGGATGAGAGAGGATTGTGCCTGAAACTGTCTCCTGTTCAGTATCTCTTTCTTAGTCATCTTCAGAGCTTTACAGTCCCGCTTGTAAAGGAGCCAGCCGTTAATTACAGCAAGGATGATGGTGTGCCAGAAGATGTAATATACCAGCGGTGAGATTTCATGGGGAACTTGTACTTGGCAGCAAATGAGTCCAACAAATCCACACCCCCCATGTGTTTGTTGTAGGTACCAACAATGTAAGGCCTCTCAACATCAATGATGGTTTTAGTGGCTTTGTCCCATCGTTGTCGTATTCCATCTACACTCCCTTGGTACACATCAAAATCACAGAGCATGCCAGAGATTCCAGTTCTCACCCACAGTTTGAACCCCCATGAGTGGGGCTTGCCACGCATATATTGTTTGATGTTACTGAACCTCCCCTTGAAAGGAATCATCATTTCATCCACAGAGTTGTGTTCTTCAGGTACCACCTGCAGGCATCTCTCCCTAAATGAATTTAGCCATGGTCTGAGTTTCCAGAGTTTGTCCTTCTTTTCCATCTCTGACACAGTTAAATTGTTTATAAAGTGTAATGAAGTCAACAGAGATTGGAATCTGTTCCAGGACATCACATCAGAAACGGGTGTACCGTGTGTCTGTCTCCCAATACATACGGACTCCAGACATTTGCATTAGGCCCATCTTCAGGTACATGCCATGCATCTTCTCAATTTCCTTATTATTGGTGTTTACAGATGTTCCATTTTTTTGCAAGCTGTACTCATTTGTGTTTCTTGTCAGAGTCTCAATCATATCTTCTGTCACAAACTTTTGGAAGTACTCCAGTGGGGTGAGGAGGGAGGTGGCATCATTGGTGATTTCTGAACCAGAAAAATTAGTACTGGGACCGATAAACTCCTTTTTCAACCAGCGAAACCTGTCTCGGGGCACGGTGTGTTTTTTTTGGTTGGGGCTTGATGTCCACACCATCATTGGCTGGGCAGTCAATGGGTTGGTGGTTTTCTTTGTCCATTTTCCACTACATTCAAACAATACTGTCTGATTGGCCTATTACACTGTAACGAATTGCTGTAAAAATTACAGCAATATTTTACAGCAGCAGGTTGTATTTCTTATAATACAGCATATTGGTGTAAACCGCAATGCATTCTGGGGTGATGCGGTGGTTTGATGCAAACATACAGTTTATTGCTGTAAAATTTCAAACCTAAAGAGGCGGGATTATCTTCAACGGTCGACATTCGTGAGCAGCAAGAAGAACCATTCACAGCTGTGGTAAGTGACTTATTTCTGTTTTATTTTTCACATTTCATAACTGTAGTGGTATATTAAGTTGTCATAAACATTCGCGGTAACCGCAGATTAACGAATCTTCCGTCCACGGAGCGCGAGAGAGACTTGTGCGGGATTCGTCACTGTGGTCACGGGAGGATTTTACACATACAGGCTAACACTATAGGCGTAACATCTCTGGGTTCCTACGTTAAGAATTACAAGCTTCATTGACAAAAGTTATGATTCACAGCGACGTCGTGCTATTCAGCACACTTTTTCGTGATTATTTTATGATGTAAAACAAATTTGCGCAGGCATCTGTTAACACGGGCACCGAAATAAAACACATACTGAAGGCTCGCAACTCGCGGTCAGCCGCTCACGGAGGATGTATGTGTCACGTAAACTCTGAACGGTGCTGTTAAAGCAATTAAAGTAAGCAGTGAGATGTGCTAGGACCTTTGATAACTTGCTAATTCACTTATTGTTTGAATGTAACGTTAATGCTTTTTGCTAACTTTTATTTAAAGAATGAGTTAAATAAACTTCATGAACAGTCCAACATGGCCTCAAGTGAGTCCAACAAAACTTCTGATCATCCCAGGATGCAAAGAGTGGCTAAAAATATAGAAAAGAACAAAAAGGACAATACATTAGATATTTTACAAAACAATGACACAGTCACACACAGACAGAGGGATGACAGATACAGTCAAAGGCAGAGAGAGTGATGTGTGTTACAGTTAGATCAGTATGATTTTTAATGTTCTTTAAAAAAAAGTTGTGTATGTTCATCAAGACTACATTTATTTAAACAAAACAGTAAACTTGTGAAAGATTATTACAATTTAAAATAAGTTTTATATTTTTCTATACTTTCCAATATAATTTATTTCTAAGATGCAAAGCTGAATGTTCAGCATCATTACACCAGTGTTACATGATCTTTTAGAGATCATTCTCATTTATTATCAATATGCTGATTTATTGTCAATGTTGTCAGTGAATGTTTTGGAGCCTGTGATACTTTATCAGGATTCTTTGATGAATAAGTTTAAAAGAACAGCAGTTATTTAAAATATAACTTTTATCTAAACATATAAGTCTTTGCAATCACTTTATCCATGAAAGGATCCTGAAAAAAGTATCACAGGTTATTAAAAATATTAAGCAGCACAACTGCTTTTAACATTGATAATAATTTAGCATTTACAATAATTTCATGGATTACGTGACACTGGAGTAATTAGAAGACTAGAGTATTGATGCTGAAATTTCAGAAATAAATTACATTTTAAAGTATATTAAAATAGATAAAACATTATTTTAAATTGTAATAATATTTCACATTATATTTTTTCTGTATTTTTGATAAATTAAATGCAGCCTTGATGAGCAGAAGATTTCAAAACATAAAACCTACTGATCACAAACTTTTGAACGCTAGTGTAGATAAAGGAGAAAAGAACATAATAAAAGGAAAAAGATCTTGGCGTTGTTATGAAGCAGACGGGACAACAAGGTAAGTATAATACAGGTGATGTTTATTTTATTCAGAGCAGCAGTGCCGGAGGTGAATGGAGTTCTCGTGATGGTGAGTATGACTTGTATAGATGAATTCGGAGCCGGGTGAAGACGTGGAGTGACTAACAGGTCCTTTCTTTTGCAGGTGGCGAGACTGGAGGATTCCAAGAACGAAAGCCGGAGGGATACTGAGAGTTCGTGAATCCACCACCCTCCGCTGACGCGGAAGTCAGCTTACGGCCACACACCACTGAGGACTGGAAACTGAGAAGACACAGAAGACTGGAACTGGGAGGACTGGAACGAGACAGAGATCAGGTAAGTACAATAAGGTAAGTATTTCAGATAGTGAGACTCGTAGAGAGACACTAGCAGTCCGCTTTCGCTAGAACGAGCCCGGACCATGAGTGGTGTGTTGAGTGAGTTCTTATAGTGAGGAGGATGATTGAGGACAGGTGCGGGTGATAGGATCCAGGTGACGGTGATCTGTGATGATGATGATTGAGTGAGGACTGACTGATGTGTGACATATGGCCCCCCTCCCGGAACGGCGCGTCCTCGCGCCGAAACGGATACACCAGTGGAGGGAGGGTGGGGGTTCAGGTGGCGGGTGTGGAGCAGGTGACGAACTGGAGATGGACATATGCTCTGGAACGTGAGGCCAGGGTGGAGTGGAAGGAGGAAGGAGCCAGAATGCAGTCAGGAGTAGGAGGAGCCGGATGGTGGTCCAGAGCCCAGCCAGGATGACGCCCCAGGGCGGAGTCGAGGGAGGGAGGAGCCATGGTGGAGAATTGGCCCACGACACCCTGGGGACGAGCAACGGAGACGAAGCCTCTGGAGAAGGTGAGCCAGGAGCAGCCGAGCAGACGGAGAGCCAGGGTGACACCGCAGGTCTGGAGGGCCAAGGTGACACAGAAGGCTCAGGGGACCGAGGCGGAGCTGGGGCTCCGGAAGACCGCTGTGACACCGGAGCGACAGAGGACATAGGCGGAGCTGGAGGGAAGGAGGAGCCTGACGGAGCCGGAGGGACGGAATGACGAGGTGAAGCCGGAGGAGTGGAGTCCTGAGGCGACGGATGGTCAACGACTGACCAAGGCGGAGCCGGAGAGACGAGGGAGCCCGGTGGAGCTGGTGGGATGACGGGCCACGGTGGAGATGAGGGAGCCAGGAGCCAAGGCGGAGCCGAAGGGTCGGAGGACCGAGGTGGAGTCCCGGACTCGGAGGATGTAGGCAGGGACTGGGGAACGACCCGCCTTGGCGCAGCTGGAGCCTGGATGTCCCACGATGGAACCACACTCCTAGGTGGCGCTGCCTGAGGGTGAGCTGTGGGGCAGACGGGCGGCAGCGGAGACAGGGCTGGAGGACTGGCTGGCTTGCGTGGAGGCGGGAGAGGGAGGCTGGGTGGGAACTTCGGAGACCTTGGAGCATTTGACGGAACCAGCGGAGATTCTGGAGAACTGGACGAGACCGGAGAAGACTCTGGATGACTGGGCGGAACCATCGGAGACTCTGATGTGTGACAGGCGTATGTGTACTTACATGTCAGTAATTCCACTGAAAATCCTTCACATTGCAAAGAAGACTGGTAACTTGGGCTCACTTTAACTGGTTTCTTCTGTGTCCTGTCGTTTTAGATGGGTCTTTGCCTTTCAACTTATTTGTTTCTCTCTCAGGATAAATATCTACAAAACAGTCAGGAAGCAGAAAATATTAACTCATTCTTTAAATAAAAGTTAGCAAAAAGCATTAACGTTACATTCAAACAATAAGCGAATTAGCAAGTTATCAAAGGTCCTAGCACATCTCACTGCTTACGTTAACTGCTTTAACAACACCGTTCAGAGTTTACGTGACACACACATCCTCCGTGAGCGGCTGACCGCGAGTTGCGAGCCTTCAGTATGTGTTTTATTTCGGCGCCGGTGTCAACAGATGCCTGCCTGCGCAAATTTGTTTTACATCATAAAATGATCACGAAAAAGTGTGCTGAATAGCACGACGTCGCTGTGAATCATAACTTTTGTCAATGAAGCTTGTAATTCTTAAAGTAGGAACCCAGAGATGTTACGCCTATAGCCAATATAAGGCTTGGGAATGTGTAATCCTCCCGTGACCACGGTGCCGAATCCCCGCACAAGTCTCTCTCGCGCTCCGCTGTAGGATTTCAGCACGAATCAGACAATTTAGGAGAGTCGATTAGAAGTAAAAACAGTTCTACAGTCTCAAACTCCACAAATTCCACAAGAGGCCCCGTCATAAATCTGACGTTTGATAGCCTGGCGCCAGACCGCCAGCCTGAAGCAAACCTAACTAAGAACTCGCAACATTAACACAAAAGACACTTGTTCATAATCGCAAAGAAGGAGATTGTCAAATTTGAAGCAAGTAACCAAGATTAACTGTCAAAGAAATGCACATCATGAACATCACATGAGTTGAGTCATTTGAGTTTGGTTGATGGTCTCCCCCACACGAAGGACAAAAGACTGAGCTTCCTTCCCTAAACTTTTGACCTCCCAGCTTAGAGAACAGATCCTCACATTCACAGAAAACTGCCCATTGATATATATATATATGCACCCAAAATTATGCTGAAAAGGACTCATGAGCAACTCATTATTTCTATGCATAATTTCCTATTCATATATGTAACCCATACATTTGCCTATTATGTTTTAATCACTTATTGTGTATGTCCCTTTTTGATAACTATTGAATAGTTTGATGGTTTATATTTGTGTTTGATATGCCTGAGTTTGAAATCGCATTCTCGAAATGTTCCTGTAATTCAATTCTTTGCAAAAT
Organism: Garra rufa; assembly: GCF_049309525.1. Taxonomy (NCBI): domain Eukaryota; kingdom Metazoa; phylum Chordata; class Actinopteri; order Cypriniformes; family Cyprinidae; genus Garra; species Garra rufa. The sequence continues at coordinate 2,828,433 of NC_133379.1, forward strand.
GTATTATAGTCTTGTTATAGAAATCATGTCCAAATTTATCTCTGCAAAGAGCGGGAATTTGGGATCACGGGACTGATCAGATGACATTGTGATTTAAGGTTGGGAGGTGGAACCAGCAGTCCACCGGAGTTCAGACAATGTTCTAATTGGTCAAGACAGGCACGTGCACACATAGACATCAAAGGGGGCTTGAGCACCTGCCCTTTTTATTCCTGGAGAGAAAGTGCCCTTTTTTCTGGGGTGCTTTTTTTTTTTTTTTTTTTTTTTGGAAAAATAATATATATTCCTGTTTGCGCACAGCTTCCCTGTCAAACAAATATATTTATTGAAGAATAGTATATCTAAATATCAGGTCAGGAGTTCTGAAGCAGATTTAACATTACTTATTATTGTAAGAATGACGTGAAGAAAAGAGATTATGCACGAGTATATATACTTTTTTTATAGTTTGTACATGTGTAGTCTGTTCTGAAATAGCTGCCGATAATGTCATGTAAAAAAAATCGTAAATCTATCGTAAAGGAGAGGGCTCCTGCAGGTCCTTAAAAACTCCTCAATTTAGTTGTATCAAATTTAAGGCCATAAAAAGTTTTATATATGTTAAATTAAATAGTATATGAAAAGACTTAATCATAATTTAGTTGGTCTTACATTGGAGACGGAAAGACGATAATCGCAATAGGGCTGGATTAAACTTCAGAAGGCAATGATGTCATTGAATAAATATGCACGCTGCACGTTTCAAAGTCAAAACGCGGCACTGATGTCTTGATATGAATGTATCTGAAGGGAGCCGACTGTCCTCAGTGTCGTTGTCATTTTCATTTCACATTATGATAAAACAGCGTCAATGCTGCTTTGTGTTCAGCCGTTCCCATGGAAACCGTAGTATTTCAGCGCTCCTAAAGCGCCCCCTTGTGATAGAGAATTAATTTATTTCCACATTTTTCAGCTCTTTATGGTCAAATTATTGCAATTATCGACCTAGTTTTTATGCAGAACTGCTTCACAGCATTGGCTGCTAGAAGCCTCTGTGATAATACGTGTATCAGCAAGGATTGTGTGACAATATACAGTACAGTATTGCTGTACTGATGTTTTGAGCACAGCCCTATTTAGAGAGCCCCTTTTATTGTGATACAAATATTACTAATTCTATTGTTTGAGTCCTGAACTAAACATAAATGCAAATTAAAACTTTGAATAATGCATTATTTGTCTTATTAATGACATTGTTACTTATTACGTAAGTAACTGGATGCCTACGATGAGGTGATGGACCCGAGGGGCTCTTAAATGCCTTGTTCAAGGTGCCCTTTTTATACTTTGAGCACCTGCCCCTTTAAAGGTCTCTGCACGGCCCTGGGTCAAGACACCATTTGGGATGTGTCCAAAAGCTGAGTTTAAAAACTCAGGAGAACCTCAAATCTCTGGCTCTCACCCCTTACAACTCTCTGTCTTAATCTTTGCGCTTCGCGCCGCCGTGTCTCGACGCTGCCTGGCCTGCATGCCAGACGCTCCTCTAAAGGAAACATGAGGAGATCATTACACTTCTGTCTTTTACTTTAATTCTTTTTTATTTCTTTCCGTTGAGAGTTTCGCGTTCTAGTTAAGTTTTGTGCAAGCCGTGATCGACCCAAACGTCTTCGCGGACCTGAACTTTACCAGCGCACCGCTCTCATATCCAGCCAACGCCCAAGACTTCACAAAGGACCACAGAACCAACCAATCAGCAACCTCGGGAAGGCCCCTTTCTGAAGCGACGCAACCAAAGGAATTCCCTTCACACAAAGGCAACGCGCAAGTAACCTCCAGATTCTCACTGAACTGGTGCATTTGATATAAAGTTTAATAACCTCTTTGAGAGACTCAATACGAGGGTTAATTAAGTGATTGATGGTTGTTCAGGTCTAAGCAATTGCACATATTGCTATAAACTCGGGACTTCATATTTTCATTCCTTTAAACTCATTCTTTCCTCACTTTCTCTTTCTGCAACCTGTGTGAATGCGTGTGTTTATGTTAGATTAGTTTGTATGTATCATATATCATATTTTTATTAGAAAATATGAGTATCTTGTGTTTTGTGCTTACAAGTTAATGTCTTAAACTGCCGATTTTGCTACTGTGCTAATATATAGTGTTTTCACTATATTCTGGATAGTAATATCCATTACAGAGTTTCTGTTACAGGCTTGTGAATGAATCGCGGGTCGACTCTGGAACAGCCGTAAAACAGCGATTCTGTTCAAATTCCCTATTGAATCATATTCGATTCCCTTTGAGCTAAATTATATGTATTAATCCCTTCTACACCGCGGACGGAGGATTCGTTAATCTGCGGTTACCGTGAATGTTTATGACACCTTAATATACCACTACAGTTATGAAATGTGAAAAATAAAACAGAAATAAGTCACTTACCACAGCTGTGAATGGTTCTTCTTGCTGCTCCAGAATGTCGACCGTTGAAGATAATCCCTCCTCTTTAGGTTTGAAATTTTACAGCAATATGCTGTATGTTTGCATCAAACCACCGCATCACCCCAGAATGCATTGCGGTTTACAGCAATATGCTGTATTATAAGAAATACAACCTGCTGCTGTAAAATATTGCTGTAATTTTTACAGCAATTCATTACAGTGCTGGAGTACACAGAGGAAGTGTAACCACTGAATGTTCGGGCATACATTTTCACAGTAGATCATAAAAATAGCAGGGTCATGTTAACACATTGTCACTAACTTTGGGGCTAACTATCCTCTTAAGCTATGATACTCTTAGAACAGTGCCTAACATGTAGTAGTCCTTTAAAGCATGAGAGGGATGTTCTGACAATGTAGGGTGTTATAATCAGTCTCTGGGTAGTATGAATGTGTTCACCATATGTCATAACAACTGGCTCAGTAGATTTCAACATATGCAGATACACAGACACCGCCATTCTTCCCATTAGGAACACGGTGAAATATTGATGACTAAGTATATGATAGAGAATACATTTTGGATGGAAAATATTTTACATAACACCATTTTTTACATCCTCTTACCTGGATGAGTGTCATTATTCTTTGACCGACGGCTCCTCCTTTTGCGTTGAAAAGTGACAACAGCTTTGGAGTTTGCCTGTCCAACTGTGACATAAATGTTGACTCAAGTGATATGCCACTGATTGTCAGGAACTCTTCACAGATCTGTAAAGAGAAGTGTACCATCTTAGTTACATACCAAAAGTGATATGTTTTTTCTGTGATTTAAACAACATGAGAGTTTTGGATACAAATTAGTTTTCAATCAAATAAAAATCATGGACAGTGTCAAGCAGTAAAGGAACATATTCACTATATAGTTATTTTTAAGTATGAAAAATGCAAGAATGAAATTAAATCTTTAGTCAATTTTGTTGCCTTATGTGCCCCATCTTCACAACTGTGGGGCATTTACCATAATTGAGCAAAGTGAAATTAAACTGAATGTGGCTGTCACACCAGGCCAGCAGGGGGAGCCCTGTCCCTCACTGACTGTTGCTGCTCCCTCTGCTGCTTCGCTGGTTACTTCCTGTTTGTCACGAATTGAGCCTACGTCGCCCTAGGAACACAAATGCTGCGTCCCAATTCGCCTACTTATACTATGCCCTAAAAGTATGTACTCTTTTTGTGAAGAAAGAGTACACACTTTTGAGTATGTAGCAGAATAGTAGGCAAGCTTTGGGACATACTACTTCGTCATAACTGCTTCTTTAACGGACGCTCTGTTGCTTAGTTACCTGAATACTGTCACTGTTTAAACTGCCCTGTCAATCATCACAGTTAACATTATCTACATTTCCTTTCATTTAATTTCCTACCATATAAGGGAGAAATGAAGAGGCACGTTCTTTCAGGAGTCTTTCATGCCCAGACCTCTGCTCTTGTGTTTGCATAATTATGCATTTAAACGTTAATGACCAAACCTATCTTTATAAAAGTTCACAATGTTGCTGCACATGAAATATAACGCGGATAACATTAAAAAAATCAGGTTACACGTTGATTATTTATCACTCAAACCCCTTTCTCTACCTGTCCGTTGGTCGCGCATATTCTCCATGTTTGTAGTTTTGTAACACTTTTTATGCGTGTTTGTAGTTCTAATCGAATCCTCGTTCAACGAGCAATGTGTTGTGGGCAATATTAGCCGTTAGAGTGTGCATTGATCCGCACTTCGAATTCCGAAGTTAAGTAGTAGACCATCCGGGAATCTTTGGAATACTTTTTTAAACATACTACGATTTGGGACATACTAATTCTATTTTCGAATACTATTTAGGACGGATAGTATGCAAATTGGGACGCAGCAAAACTCTTGCACTACACTTCATGGACTTCAGCCCCCACAAGCCACTGCACCCATCACTGCTCACACCTGCAGCTCATCACACTGACTGCATAAAAGCATGCTCAGCACACACACACACACACCACAAAGTATTGCGTTTCTCCTGCGAACCATACCAAGCGTGTTTCCCTGTTTCCTAGTCTCGTTGTGTCCTAGTTTATTCCTGGTTTTGTTTTCTAGTTTCAGTCTCAGTCTTAGTTTAGCCTTGTTTTGTTTGTTTGTTTCATTTGTGTTCCTTTTTCTCTGACTGCCCATTTGGATTTTGACTCACGCTTGTTTACTGGTCTACTCTCTGGATTATCTCTGCTACTGTTGTTTGCTGTCTCTGACCCTGCCTGTATGACCACGTATCCTCTAATAAAGCCAGCATTTGGATCCACACGTCAGTCTCCAGACTCCCACTGTTACAGTGGCACAGCATAAAAGAAACAGAGTCTGATTTTTGAAGAACGTTTTGTGAATTATAATTTAAAAAAGAAACTGTTGCAAACTGCACTGTATTTTTTAGCCATACCAGTAGATGACAAAGAATTGGATTTTAGCTAGTCAACTTTGCTGAGTTTACCTTACCTGTGATGGTTCAAATAGGGCAGGCCATCTCTCTAGAAGATCTGCAACACTTGGGGGTTGACCTACAATCTCCTGTCTTCTTAGACTGAAGGTTCTTGACATCATCTCATTTATAACTCTGCCATTATTCTTTTTCTTTGTCTCAGATATCAACTCCAGCCTGTTACTCTCAAGGGAATCTTCTGTTTCCCCAGCTGGATGAGGGGGCAGGTAGTTTACCTCGGCTTTCCGTGGTTTTTTTATATTCTTTGCTGGTTGCTTGTTTTCAGAAGATTTGCGCTTCAGAGAGTTCACCAAGACTTCTGGAATCCCATGCATCCGAAGTTTGCTTCGGTAGTTTCCTACTTTATACTTCAGGCTCTGCTGCCATCCATAGAGACCATTGAAGGAGCCCGGCTCCATCAAACACGGGTTCTTTTTTATGAGAGCCTCTGCAACTGCACATCGCTGTGCATCACTTGGGTAGGGAGTGTAAGAAAAGATGAGCTCAGCTAAACACTCCAGAATTTTGGACTTAACACCCGGGTAAGACTTTTCTTTGCACAAATGGGAACCATCTCTGAGGTAGTTTTCATTGCCTTTTTGAAGCACAAGTTCAGTGTTATATGAAAACTTTGGAATAGGAAACTCAGTGGGCCATGGTTTGTGCATTCCAGGGCTAGGGGAACTGAGTATTATAGTGTCATCAGATTCTGCAGAAATGGAGTCACTTGATGTTGTTGGTAGAGACACAGCGTCATTTTCTGTCACTGATCTGGAGACAGAGCAATCTTCTGCTTGCAGCTCAGGAATGTCAACATCTGTGAACAAAATGACAGTTGGAACATACACTACCTTCAGTGTGTCCCTATTCTTCAGGTCATCAATTGAACTTAAAGTAACAAAGTCATCAAAATCCGGGTCTTTGCGCTGAAGGCTCATTTCCATTGAGATCCCAAATGTTTCTTTTATTGTTGCTTCCAACTGTTTTACTGTTTGCAGCATTCCAGGAAGACAAAGTTTCTTTATGTCATGGTCACTGATGACTCAAAATTTTACAGTTGCCTCCATTTTGATGATGTAGCCTTAAAAAGATGACAAAACAACATATTATTTTTACATTCAGTCTGGCATTGTTTAGCAAGCATTTTTTGTTTTATGTGCATGGTATATCAACGAAACTTCAAGAGAACTGTGAAAAATGCATTTTCATGCACTTGCATTATACCAAACGGTATATGAAACATATCTATTCCAGACAAATATGGCGCTTCAGCATCACCATACGCTTTCCTGCAACCTTGTAGTCTGAGAGCGGACATTCATCAGTGAGATCTTTCTGTTCCACAAAAACTACAAGCTCTGTGCGCTCCAGCTCAAATGCTCGAAAGTGCTCATCGTACCAGGAAATGAATACTTTAGCAATGAAATGGACCTTGTCTCTCAGAATTACTATCTGAAGAACTTCAACAAAGTCTGGGAGTCCTGCAGTAGACCCATAGGCCAAAATCATGCCTTTAGAGTATGTAGTTCCATAAACTGACACAGTGTTGGAAAGATGTACAGTAGTCTGACCTGGAGACACTCTTCTTACTGCATTCTGTACATCTGTATGCAAAACAGCTATGGGCACTTGGGATACTCTGGCAGTACTGAACGTGGGAACTGTTGTAGTTGCATGCAGATGGTGTGCAATCATCAACTGATGCTTGGTTGCAAGGGAAAATAGTACATTTTTGAAATTCCCTGTTTGTCTTACAATTTGTTTGCAGCGCATTTCTGAGTTTGCAGCGCATTTCTGAGTTTGCAGCGCGTTCCTGTGTTCAGCGCATTTCTGAGTTTGCAGCGCATTTCTGAGTTTGCAGCGCGTTCCTGTGTTCAGCGCATTTCTGAGTTTGCAACGCATTTCTGAGTTTGCAGCACGTTCCTGTGTTTGCAGCACGTTTCTGAGTTTGCAGCGCGTTCCTGTGTTTGCAGCACGTTTCTGAGTTTGCAGCGCGTTCCTGTGTTTGCAGCGCATTTCTGAGTTTGCAGCACGTTTCTGAGTTTGCAGCACGTTTCTGAGTTTGCAGCGCGTTCCTGTGTTTGCAGCACGTTTCTGAGTTTGCAGCGCGTTCCTGTGTTTGCAGCGCATTTCTGAGTTTGCAGCACGTTTCTGAGTTTGCAGCACGTTTCTGAGTTTGCAGCACGTTCCTGTGTTTGCAGCACGTTTCTGAGTTTGCAGCGCGTTCCTGTGTTTGCAGCACGTTTCTGAGTTTGCAGCGCGTTCCTGTGTTTGCAGCGCATTTCTGAGTTTGCAGCACGTTTCTGAGTTTGCAGCACGTTTCTGAGTTTGCAGCGCGTTCCTGTGTTTGCAGCACGTTTCTGAGTTTGCAGCGCGTTCCTGTGTTTGCAGCACGTTTCTGAGTTTGCAGCGCGTTCCTGTGTTTGCAGCACGTTTCTGAGTTTGCAGCGCGTTCCTGTGTTTGCAGCGCATTTCTGAGTTTGCAGCACGTTTCTGAGTTTGCAGCACGTTTCTGAGTTTGCAGCGCGTTCCTGTGTTTGCAGCGCATTTCTGAGTTTGCAACGCATTTCTGAGTTTGCAGCGCGTTCCTGTGTTTGCAGCACGTTTCTGAGTTTGCAGCGCGTTCCTGTGTTTGCAGCACGTTTCTGAGTTTGCAGCGCATTTCTGAGTTTGCAGCACGTTTCTGAGTTTGCAGCGCGTTCCTGTGTTTGCAGCACGTTTCTGAGTTTGCAGCACGTTCCTGTGTTTGCAGCACGTTTCTGAGTTTGCAGCGCATTTCTGAGTTTGCAGCGCGTTCCTGTGTTTGCAGCACGTTTCTGAGTTTGCAGTGCGTTTCTGTGTTTGCAGCGTGTTTCTGAGTTTGCTGTGCGTTCCTGTGTTTGCAGCACGTTTCTGAGTTTGCAGCGCATTTCTGAGTTTGCAGCGCATTTCTGAGTTTGCAACGCATTTCTGAGTTTGCAGCGCATTTCTGAGTTTGCAGCGCATTTCTGAGTTTGCAGCGCATTTCTGAGTTTGCAACGCATTTCTGAGTTTGCAGCGCATTTCTGAGTTTGCAGCGCATTTCTGAGTTTGCAGCGCATTTCTGAGTTTGCAACGCATTTCTGAGTTTGCAGCGCATTTCTGAGTTTGCAGCGCGTTCCTGTGTTTGCAGCACGTTTCTGAGTTTGCAGTGCGTTTCTGTGTTTGCAGCGTGTTTCTGAGTTTGCTGTGCGTTCCTGTGTTTGCAGCACGTTTCTGAGTTTGCAGCGCATTTCTGAGTTTGCAGCGCATTTCTGAGTTTGCAGCGCATTTCTGAGTTTGCAACGCATTTCTGAGTTTGCAGCGCGTTCCTGTGTTTGCAGCACGTTTCTGAGTTTGCAGCGCATTTCTGAGTTTGCAGCGCGTTCCTGTGTTTGCAGCACGTTTCTGAGTTTGCAGCACGTTCCTGTGTTTGCAGCACGTTTCTGAGTTTGCAGCGCATTTCTGAGTTTGCAGCACGTTCCTGTGTTTGCAGCACGTTTCTGAGTTTGCAGTGCGTTCCTGTGTTTGCAGCACTTTTCTGAGTATGCAGTGCGTTTCTGAGTTTGCAGCGCGTTCCTGTGTTTGCAGCGTGTTTCTGAGTTTGCAGTGCGTTCCTGTGTTTGCAGCGCGTTCCTGTGTTTGCAGCACGTTTCTGAGTTTGCAGCACGTTTCTGAGTTTGCAGCGCATTTCTGAGTTTGCAGCGCATTTCTGAGTTTGCAGCGCGTTCCTGTGTTTGCAGCACGTTTCTGAGTTTGCAGCACGTTTCTGAGTTTGCAGCGCATTTCTGAGTTTGCAGCGCATTTCTGAGTTTGCAGCGCGTTCCTGTGTTTGCAGCACGTTTCTGAGTTTGCAGCACATTTCTGAGTTTGCAGCGCGTTCCTGTGTTTGCAGCACGTTTCTGAGTTTGCAGCGCATTTCTGAGTTTGCAGCGCGTTCCTGTGTTTGCAGCGTGTTTCTGAGTTTGCAGCGCGTTCCTGTGTTTGCAGCACGTTTCTGAGTTTGCAGCGCGTTCCTGTGTTTGCAGCACGTTTCTGAGTTTGCAGCACGTTCCTGTGTTTGCAGCACGTTTCTGAGTTTGCAGCGCATTTCTGAGTTTGCAGCACGTTCCTGTGTTTGCAGCACGTTTCTGAGTTTGCAGCACGTTCCTGTGTTTGCAGCACGTTTCTGAGTTTGCAGCGCATTTCTGAGTTTGCAGCACGTTCCTGTGTTTGCAGCACGTTTCTGAGTTTGCAGCACGTTCCTGTGTTTGCAGCACGTTTCTGAGTTTGCAGCGCATTTCTGAGTTTGCAGCACGTTCCTGTGTTTGCAGCACGTTTCTGAGTTTGCAGTGCGTTCCTGTGTTTGCAGCACTTTTCTGAGTATGCAGTGCGTTTCTGAGTTTGCAGCGCGTTCCTGTGTTTGCAGCGTGTTTCTGAGTTTGCAGTGCGTTCCTGTGTTTGCAGCACGTTTCTGAGTTTGCAGCGCGTTCCTGTGTTTGCAGCACGTTTCTGAGTTTGCAGCACGTTTCTGAGTTTGCAGCGCATTTCTGAGTTTGCAGCGCATTTCTGAGTTTGCAGCGCGTTCCTGTGTTTGCAGCACGTTTCTGAGTTTGCAGCACGTTTCTGAGTTTGCAGCGCATTTCTGAGTTTGCAGCGCATTTCCGAGTTTGCAGCGCGTTCCTGTGTTTGCAGCACGTTTCTGAGTTTGCAGTGCGTTTCTGTGTTTGCAGCGTGTTTCTGAGTTTGCAGTGCGTTCCTGTGTTTGCAGCGTGTTTCTGAGTTTGCAGCGCATTTCTGAGTTTGCAGCGCGTTCCTGTGTTTGCAGCACGTTTCTGAGTTTGCAGTGCGTTTCTGTGTTTGCAGCGTGTTTCTGAGTTTGCAGTGCGTTCCTGTGTTTGCAGCACTTTTCTGAGTATGCAGCGCGTTCCTGTGTTTGCAGCACGTTTCTGAGTTTGCAGCGCATTTCTGAGTTTGCAGCGCATTTCTGAGTTTGCAGCGCGTTCCTGTGTTTGCAGCACGTTTCTGAGTTTGCAGCGCGTTCCTGTGTTTGCAGCACGTTTCTGAGTTTGCAGCGCGTTCCTGTGTTTGCAGCACGTTTCTGAGTTTGCAGTGCGTTTCTGAGTTTGCAGCGCGTTCCTGTTTGCAGCATGTTTCTGAGTTTGCAGCGCGTTCCTGTGTTTGCAGCACGTTTCTGAGTTTGCAGCGCATTTCTGAGTTTGCAGCGCATTTCTGAGTTTGCAGCGCGTTCCTGTGTTTGCAGCACGTTTCTGAGTTTGCAGCGCGTTCCTGTGTTTGCAGCACGTTTCTGAGTTTGCAGCGTGTTTCTGAGTTTGCAGCGTGTTTCTGAGTTTGCAGCACTTTTCTGAGTATGCAGTGCGTTTCTGAGTTTGCAGCGCGTTCCTGTGTTTGCAGCACGTTTCTGAGTTTGCAGTGCGTTTCTGAGTTTGCAGCGCGTTCTTGTGTTTGCAGCACGTTTCTGAGTTTGCAGCGCATTTCTGAGTTTGCAGCGCATTTCTTTGTTTGCAGCGCGTTCCTGTGTTTGCAGCACGTTTCTGAGTTTGTCGCGCGTTCCTGTGTTTGCAGCGCATTTCTGAGTTTGCAGCGTGTTTCTGAGTTTGCAGCGCGTTTCTGGGTTTGGTTGTGTTGTGAGAATTTGCAGCGCGTTTCCGTATTTGTGTTTGCGTTGCGAGGATTTGCAACATCTGTGTTGTCAAACTGATGAAGATGTTTTCTTAATTTGTTGTCGTTTTTTCCTGTTTGCATGTGTTTTCTTAAGTTGCAGCGCGTTGAGCTCTCTCGGCCACCGTACACAACAAACTAAACAGAACAAACTACTGTCAGGTAAATTGTACATTTGTAAAGCAACAATGACACCTTCTTAACATGAAGATAATAACTTTCAGTCATTTACAGACAAATAGCATAAAGAGAAAGCTTAGATGCAGCATCTATCCAGCCATGTGCTCTGACTACTCCTTGCTTTTAACTAAACAAAATGGCTGAACAGCCACTAGATGGCAGTGTTCCTTAAACAATTACTTCAGAATCAGAATAAAGGTCCTTATAAAGCCATGAGGAAGGCAGCACAATTTAAATGGCACCCTGGTGATTATCTGTGTACCCAAAATGCATATGAAACATTGACTTCATTGTGCAAATATGCTGTGCAACATTCAAGTCCAAATAAAGCAGATAATCACCAATTAATTATAGAATTTTAAACAGACCTTGTTCAGTTATCGGTGTCTGCATTTGTACAAAATCATTTGAATTTGATAAACTTGCAGCTTCAGATGTGTATCTTGAAGGACCTGCAGCTTCACTTGTGGGTTTTAAAGACCAGTCATGAAATCCAGTCACTAACAGGGCTCTTCCAGTCATACACAGTTACATGTCAACAGTACAAACTGACAGTCATCAGTAAACACCAGTCAGTGACTGATTTCATTCAAGAATGTGATTGTTGTGATCACTCTTCTTTACAGACAAACCATGAGTAAAGATCCGGTCCTTCAACTAGGTTCACAACTGAATCTGCAGGTCCAACATTTTCATGTGATGCTGGATATGATGTAGGCAACATCTATACAGGAAAAATAGATGAATCTGATTGTCTGGATCCAGTTGTCCCTCACACTCAGGACATTTTCATACACATCTCTCACATCTCTCAGTTTTTTCATTCTGTGAGTTAAGCAACGATAAAATAGAAATTAAAACCATTTACATCCAGGGAAGCTATCGTTGCCAACACATTTGCTAAAATATTAAACATATAATTATGGTGTGCTAATAACTGGCCAGTTTACCAAGTTCTGTATGATGTAATTATCTGTATAAATGCTTTGAAACTACTTACTGGGAAAAAAACATTCAAATCATTATTTTAATATTAATCCAAACATTACTTGAATTGCCCTAATACTGGTTGGAAAAGGGTACTGTCAACCAAAATTGTATTACTTTGTAAGCAACACAGCTCGTGTCACCTTAATGCTAATATAAAACTATAGCAATATTTGAATATGGACAAGACTGTAACATGTTTCATTCTAATGTTCTGTAAAAACATCAGAAGTTTAACATTTTTAAACTTTTATTTAATTGATAAATTAAATTAAATAAAAATTATAAAGGAAATAGCTGTACTTACTTATTTGATCCTTATTAAAATGTCCAGCTCTACAGAAAAAAAACATATTTTGTGTAACATTAAACACAGTATCTACTTTTGATTAGAAAACAATGAAAGCGGTATCTGACAAAAAAAACTTTATTTTGCTTGAAGCAAACAATGACACTTTAGTTTTTAACTTGACTGTAAGTTTTAACTGTAAGTGATTTTTTTGTGCGACATCAAAATGATCATTTCTGATCTGAGATGAAGTAGCCTACTGTTACCCCATATGTTGTGTTTAACACTGTAACATGAAATGTAATACATATTTTTCAGTCAGAGATATTACTCAAGTGATAGATAACTGTTATAATCTCATTTTAGCACAGGCTATTATACTTAATACTTTATATAATAATACAATCCTTAATACAATATAATATAATATAATCCTTTACAGTTATAGATCTTTAAATATTTATTTAAAAGATGAATACATTGTCATAAGGATCCAGATTTAGTTAATAATAGTTAAATCTCTCTGCAAACACAAATTTAATTTTTATTTAAAAAAACATCTTTTTTTTCAGTCCTGTAATTTGAATACCGAAATAGTGGACTTTATTCTTGGTTGAGAATATCACAAATGTTATGATGTATTAGATATAAAATTATATAATTAGTATCAATAGCTTTGGACTTTTGATAAATCTGCAGTTCGTCCCTTCAATTCATCCCACGTACTAGGTACAGCTGTACAGTATTATAGGTGTTTTAAAATCTGAAATTATATTGATTTCAGCGAACAAGACTTTTATTTTGGATTGGAAATGTGACGTCATAAGGCTGCGGCGCGCTCCTGCATCTGGGATTCAAACGGAGGGGAGGTCCAAGATGGCGCTCTGATCGGTCACGTTTTGATGAGCTCCGCAAACTCAAGTGTTTAATTTGTCAGGGAATGTAGTTTGAAAGTTTAAATTAATAATTTATACCAGATTGAATTTAACTTTGCGTTGCTTTGACTGACAGAATGGGAAAATCTGAGAAAAGAAAGAACCGAAATGGTCTTAAAACCGCCGCTAATGCTGCTAATGCTACCCAAACGGCTAATGAATCGGCTAATCAAGTCTACAAAGATCCACTGGCTGAGAATATGCACGACTACTTGAGCCAAGATACTGAATCCGTTGAATTCGAGATGTGTGAGGAAGAATTCCCCTCTCTCTATCCTTCTCTTCCTGAAACCCCTCTTAAATCCCCTGCCGCTAAACAACGCAAAACCGAGGTTGGTGATACATCTGCTATCCTCTCGCAACTTGGTGAGCTCTCGAGGCTTATTAATGATCGCTCAGATGCTCTGGAGAAGATGGTAGGGGAAAATTCACGTGGAATCACTAGTATGAAAGAATCGATCAATGAAAACACCAAGCAGATTTCTGGAATAAAAGATGTTATTGACTTCATGAGTGCCGAGGTTAAAGATTTAAAAGTTAAACTTGGCGTGACGGAGTCATTAGCTAAAAGTGTTAAACTCAGCTCGCGTCAACAGGATGAGCGACTTCTTCACCTTGAAGCTTATCCCCGTCGTTGGAATCTGAGAGTTCACGGGGTACCTGAAGGTGAAAGAGAGGACGTCAGAGGAAAGATCATCGATGTATGCCAGCAGCTTCTACCAGATGCCAAGGATAAAGTCTCAGGTGCCGTGGACATCGTGCATCGTCTGGGTCGTAACAAACCAAGAGCCATCATCGTCCAGTTTACTTCCCGTTTTCAGCGCGACGCAGTCTGGCGTGCTGCCAAGGACTCGATCTTTCTGAGAAATAATAATCTGAAAATTTCGGAGGATCTGTCGCCTGCAGACAGGGAGCGACGAAACAAGCTATGGCCTGCGGTGGAAAAAGCGAGGAAAGAAAACAAACGGGCAAATTTTGTGGGCGGAAGAGCATTCGTGGAGGGAGTTGAAATATTCCCTCCTGCCTAATATGTGTACTTTATTTACTTTTTACGGTTTGCTGACTTGTTTAACAGTTCCATCTTTAGGACTGGTTGGCGTTGACTTCACCTGCGGTTCTTCCTAAGACACTTGGGACATCTATGGTGGCTACACGCTTACTATGTAAGATATTTAATGCAGCGCATTTTCATATGGTTCAAAGAATTTTATCCTACAAATTGTTTTAGTATGTAAAGAAAATATTGAGACGTTCTTTGTCTCAGTTATACCCTGTTTTGGGTTTTGTATAACTTGTTGGTTTAAACGATCTGGTATTACACTTCTAATAGTTTGCTCAAATTTTGTTTTAAGTAGAACGCAATATGCCTTTCATACTGCATTTCAGCATTTTTTTCTTTGCTGTCAGAGTTGCGGTTCTCATTCCTAGGCTATTTTTGACTAGTTAAAGTTCTATACAATAAGACATCTATTTAGCTCACTTAGGTCTATTTTTTCTACTTCTTTCTTTTATGTCTTTATCTATTGTTTCTTTAAATGCCAGAGGGCTAAGAAATCTTACTAAACGAAAAGCTATTTTTTTATATCTCAAACAATTCAAATGTGATTTTTGTTTCCTGCAAGAGAGTCATTCGTCTGTAGAGGACTTAAATTTCTGGAGATCACAGTGGGGCCTGGACTTATGGATGTCTCATGGCACGACACATTCAGCAGGTGTATGCATATTAAAAAATTATTTTAAAGGGAAGATCTTACTCCATATAAGTGATTTAAGTGGCCATTTTGTTTGCCTTGTTGTTGAAATTTCAAATTTGATATACATTCTTGTTTGTGTTTATGGTTATAACCAGCCAAGAGAAAATGAAGCTTTTATTAACCGTCTAGAGGAACAAGTATTAAATCTATTGGCTAAATACCCAAATGCCATGCTTATTTTCGGTGGAGACTTTAATGTGACTTTAGACAGTAGTGTAGATAGATGGCCTCCAAAACCACCGGACAATTCTTGTCTATATATAAAAATGTTCATGCAAAGATTCTCTTTAGTAGATAGTTGGAGAGAGTCACATCCCTTTGAAAAGAGGTTTACGTGGTGCAACAACTCTTTATCTTCTCAATCTCGAATTGATTTTTGGCTAATCTCTAAGGAACTATGTAATACATCTACTAATATCTTGCCATCACCATTATCCGACCATAAGAGTATCTTTATCTGCACTCACTTTTTAGGTTCTGACAGTATGCATGGATTTTCCTCTTACTGGAAAATTAACAATTCAGTTCTCCTTTATGATGAGGTGAAAGATGAGATTATTAAGATAATTCAAAATAATTGGAATAAAGCTAGAGAAGAGAACAGATACAGTAGCTACTGGGAATTTACTAAGTATGAAATTGGCAAATATACTCGGAAATTTTGCAGTGATTTGGCAAAAAAGAAAAAAATAGATGAAAATACTATTATATCTAGAATCACAAATCTCTTATCGAAAAATTTAGATAATTTACTTGACTGTGAAAAAGCAGAACTGGCAGATTTACAACACAAATTAGATAATTTATATAAACACAAAGCTGAAGGAGCATTTATTAGGTCGCGTAGAAGATGGATTGAGGAGGGTGAACAAAATTCGGCATATTTTTTCAGACTGGAAAAAGAACAAGCTAAACATAACCAAATTAAAAAACTTATGGTGGATGGCAATATTACTAATGATCCAAGATGTATTGCAAATTTCTGTGCCAAATTTTACAGGGATTTATATGCTTCGAAGTTATCCCCAAAACATATTGATGATTTTTTTAAGAAGTTACCTGATATAAAACAGCTAAGTGTTTCAGATCAACAGTTTTGCGATGAATCCATCACTTTAAAAGAGATTGAGGAAGCTATTAACTCTTTAAAAGCCAACAAATCTCCTGGAACAGATGGACTTAGTTCAGAATTTTATAAGCTGTTTAGTCACATTATAACTCCTTTTTTACTTAAAGTTTACGAAGAAAGTTTAGAGAAGGCAGTACTTCCAGCAACATTATGCCAAGGCCTGATAACTCTTATTCCAAAATCAAAAAAAGATCCTCTCTTCATCGATAATTGGCGTCCAATCACTCTGCTGAACAATGATTATAAAATATTAGCCTTAGTTTTGGCAAAAAGATTAAAACATGTTTTGAATTCTATCATTGACGAAACACAGTCAGGGTTTATACAAAAAAGACACATTTCTAATAACATACGATTAGTATTAGATATGATTGATTATTCAGATTATATTAATAGTGATGGCTTCATTTTGTTTTTAGATTATTACAAAGCTTTTGATACATTGGAACATGCATTTTTATTTCAGGCTCTTGAAAAAATTGGCTTTGGCAACTCATTCTGTAGTATGATCAAAATGTTATACATTAACGGAAACAGCTCAATTAAACTAAGTAATGGAACGTCACCTAGATTCTTTTTAAACCGAGGAGTTAGACAAGGATGCCCAGTGTCCCCATATTTATTCCTAATTGCTACACAGTTCCTTAGCATGCATATTAATAGTAGCCATTTAAAGGGTATCACAATTGGAGACAATAATATCATAATAAGTCAATTAGCAGATGACACCGCTTTATTTTTGTATGACTCCTCGCAAATCCCAGTACCATTGAATATTCTCCGACCCTTTTCTGAGGCTTCAGGGTTAAATTTAAATATTAATAAATGTGAATTGCTATCAATTAAAAATTGCTCTGTTGCCTCAATTGAAGGTATAGCTGTCAAAAATAATATAACGTATCTTGGGATACAGATATCTAAAGATGAATATAGGTGCTCTGCCAACTTTAAACCTATTATCGCGAAAACACAAAGGCGATACAATTGCTGGCTACAAAGAGATTTGTCTTTAAAAGGCAGAACACTGCTTACAAAGGCAGAAGGACTGTCTCGCTTAGCTTACGCAGCTCAATCTCTCTTTGTGGATAAGCCCACATGTAAAATAATTAATGAGATCTTAACAAAATTTTTGTGGAAAAATAAAACTCATTATATAAGAAAATCAGTCATATTAAATTCCTGTAATAATGGTGGTTTGAATTTCATTGATTTCGATTCCCTTAACAATACATTTAAAATCAATTGGCTGAAGCAATATCTATCTAAACCAACAGCTATTTGGAATGCTTTTCCTCAACTTATCTTCTCTCAGCTTGGTGGTCCTCATTTTCTTTTAATGTGCAACTATGATATATCCAAACTCCCAATCAAACTTTCCAATTTCCATCGACAAGTTCTCCTAGCTTGGGCTTTAATTTATAAACATAATTTCTCGCCACATAAGTGTTTTATTTGGAACAATAAGAACATCTTATTTAAGAACAAATCTCTGTATTATGATAACTGGTTTAGTAATGGTTTGATATTGGTACATCAGTTGTTTAACAATCAAGGCCTTTTGCTAAGATATTCAGAATTTCTTTCCAAATACAAAATACCTGTCACTCCAAAAGAATTTGCGATAGTTATGGGAGCTATTCCTTCTGGTTTATGTATGCTGCTTAAAAACTTTACTTACTCTTCAACAGTTACTGCATCTCTTCTTAATCCCTGTGACACTCCTGTTGGTCAAATTTGTTTCTCCACAAGAAACAAAAACTATAAAATAAGATCATTATTTCTTGAGAATTTAATTTCTGCTCCACATGTAACTTTTTTTTTGGAATAATTTATTTGATAATCTTAATTGGAAAAAAGTCTGGTCACTTCAGCAAAAATTCTTTCTCACAAATAAAGTGAAAGAAGTATCTTATAAACTGATCCACAGGTTTTATCCTGTAAAGAAGTTTTTACAAAAGTTTAGAGCTGACCTAGAGCTAACATGTTCGTTTTGTTTGAATGCTGATGAAACAGTGGAACACTTATTTTGGTCATGTCACTACACTCAGGAATTTTGGTATGATATTGGTGTTTTTGTTAAATTGAAGATTCTGCCAGAATTTTCTTTACAAATGAGAAATGTTATTTTTGGATATTTTGACTCAGACCCCACAAAAGAAAATACTTGTTTTATTATAAATTTAATTCTTTTCCTAAGCAAATTTTATATTCACAAATGTAAATTCTCAAATTCTAAACCTATCTTTGTGGTCTTTTTAAGAGATATGGAAAATTATATTAATTTGATTTCAATATCTAAAAATAAGAAAGCTATGTTAAAATTTGCTCTGCACTTAAAGTTTTTGTGTAAGAATTCTTATGTACAAAAATAGCCCTTTTTTTTTTGCTTTATTTTATTTTTTTATTATCTGTTTAGTTTTTTTTGTTTTTTTTTTTGTTGTTGTTGTTGTTTGAATGTTTGTTATCTTTCAAGTATGACTACTGCTGATATTTGTACCGATTTGTATGATGAAAAAAAAAAAAAAAAAAAATCTGGATTCAAACGGAGAAAGGTGTGCTTTTAACAACTGAAACTGTTTAATATAAGACAACTCGTTTAGAGAATTGCATATAAAAATGTGAAATGAATTGTTAGCCAGTGCCACACTGTAATCCTCTATTTAGTGGCACTGTAGTCCTTATATAGTGAATATTTTTTCCTAACGAATTCGGTCACTGCCAGTAATATTAGGTGCGTTCGAGATGCACTACACTAGCGAGAGCAGCCGCTTGCAGTCGGGGGAGGAGTAAAGAGACGGCAGTCAAGTCGGACACTTATAGAGGATGAAACTGTATTCCAACCATACACAAAAAAGGAATAAAGAAAAAGAAGAAATGAAACTACATAAGATAAATAAAAAAAGTTACCCTATCGTTTATTCTATACAATCGTTTTGCTTTTTTTTGTTAATCATATTAAGTATGTGAGTTACTTTACTGTAATGCAATATGACGTTTATGATTTGCATCTTGGTTTTGTAGTTAGCTATAGGACATTTTCAAATATAAGCAGTTTATTCAGTGTAGTGAAGCCGCTCATAGCATCCATTAAAAAAACGGCCTCTGGTTGACCAGTTTTTTTCCCCCAAACTTTACTCTTATACAATAAGAATATATATTTACCATATCGCCTAATCTTCATTTTCATCAATAATGTTTTGTTTGAATATTAGATATTCGATATAAAGATTGATTCCATACAGGAACTTATTTAAGAAAAAACACGCAGCACACGTCGTGCTTGTCGTCACATAATCTGACCAATGAGAATAAAGTGTGTCGTCATCAAGGCTTTCGCAGCCGATTTTAAGCAGCTGCAGCGCCTGACCTCTGCGACTGCTCTCGTTTTGCTCTCACGGTACTTTGATGGCACATGTGAATCGAAAGGCGGCTGCAGCGCCGATCAAAGTCGGACAAATAGGCCCTTTTCACAATGACGTCAGAAAACTTCCGCCTTTCCGCAAAGCAGCGTATACGTACTTCCGTTTTAATTTGCGCGCGCTGGTTAACGTTACTTCAGGAGAATACAAAAGGTGATAACTAACACCACGAAAGGTAAAGTTTAAAATAATAATGTTTACGTATTTAGCGTTATTGGTTCTTATATTTAGCGTATTTTGATAACGTTAATGATAATTTCCAGTAACTTATAGCATTCTTTAACGTGTAACGTTAACTGTCGAGGAGGGGAAAGTTAGCTAGCAACAAGATAAATCCATTTCCATATGCTGATGTGATTTATCATTTATTTCTTCCTGGTTTCATTTTTCAACAGTTTCCCATCCAATAAGCATGGCACAGTCATCTTGTAGATGCTATTGTAGTGTTCCTTGTTGTTCAAACAACAAACATAAATTTCCCTATTTAAGTTTCCACGATTTTCCAGTGGACGCTGAAATACGTGCCCGTTGGGTTAGGGCGAACAAAAGAGACGAGGGACCAAGTTTTAAAATACTCCGTGGGAGCACCTACGTGTGTAGTCAGCACTTTACCCCAGAGGATATAAGTACATCAGCCAGTGGACGAACCAGGATTAAGAAAGGAGCAACGCCGTCTAGATTCCCCTGGAATGACTGGGGTAAAGGTAGGACACTATTAAGCCTGGTAGTACTTTAAAATAACAATAAATCATAATTTATTACATTATTTACAGTTTACATACAATTATGCTAGTATGAAATAAACGAAGTTGAATAAACGAACTAAATATCCATATTGACATTTATGTGTATCTATTTCACATCTCTAGGAAGAGCCTCACAAGCTCGACAGCCGGTTTACCAGAGAGCAAGGAAGCATTTTAGGGCTGCAGTCCTAGATGAATCTCAGGAGGTGCCTGTAGGAGACTTCACGGAGGAGGCACTGCTGGGTGGAGTAGCAAAAGAACATGACTATGCCTACCATCCTTCTCCTGGTTAGTGATTCAAAAACAGATTAACAGGTTTTTCTATGTGGCAATAAATTACTTTGTAACTATAGGGTTCGTTGGCAGAGCAGCTGTGCTTACTGTAAAATGCCTTTACAGGAAACTCATCTTTAATAAAAGCCAAGAATTACTGTCAAGCTCACTAACAAATAACATCCAATAATGAAGACGAAGTGAAAACTAGTATATGACTCAATGATAAACATTAAGGTGTATGTTTTTTCTTGCTTTGAAGGTAAACTGGATGCTGCCACAAAGAGAATTCAAGAGTTGGAGCTTCAGGTGTTGTCACTAGAACGTGAAATCCAGCAGCTGACAGTTAAGCAGCAGCATCAGCCTCTGATTTTCAAGTTCTGTGTCACAGATGAGGACTTTCGTTATTACGCTAGATTCAGCTCAAAGGAGGTCTTCACTGTGTTTTGGGAGTCCGTTTACCCTTCTGCTTCAAGACTTGTGTACTGGTCCAAGGCACAGCGAACAGCACAAGAGACACCGAGCCCTCAGCGAAAACTTCCGCTCATTGATGAACTGTTCATGTTTCTCTGTCGTGTTGCAGCTGGGCTTTTGGAGAAAACCCTGTCATCCATCTTCGAGGTCAGCTTGTCTACCGTTAGTCGCATCATCTTAACATGGACAAGCTACCTTTATCAGGTTCTTGGCTCGCTACCATTGTGGATGACGAGAGAGCAAGTGAAGGCCACAATGCCTGACAAGTTCAAGCTCTACTGCCCTCAGGTGAGAGTGATAATAGACTGCACCGAGATCCGTTGTGAAACAGCATCTTCTCTCTTACTACAGTCGGAAACATTTTCCAACTATAAAAACCACACCACCTTTAAAGGTCTAATTGGCATTGCCCCATGTGGGGTTATCACATTTGTAACTAAATTGTACACAGGCTCCATCTCCGATATAGAAATAACTCGCCAATCACAGATCTTGCAGTTACTTCAACCAGAAGATGGAGTAATGGCTGACAAGGGGTTCCAAATTGAGAAGATGCTGTCACAGGTGGGGGCAACCCTCATCATCCCTCCACTGAAAACATCAAATCAGCTCAGCACAGAGGACACCCAGAAAACACAGGCTATTGCACGTCTGAGAATTTTAGTTGAGAGGGCGATACGCAGGGTGAAGGAGTACCACATTTGGGATGGGCTTGTTCCTCTTTCTATGCAGGTTCAGTCAATCAGCTTTGGGCCATCTGTTGCCTACTGTCAAATTATCAGGGACCTCTTGATATCAAAGGAGACAAACCCGTCTGAAGTGTTTCCTTTCTTGGGTGAGACTAATTCTTCAGTACTTTTAGCTGTTAGACACTGTGTAGATATACTGCAAATACAAGTGCTATGTAATATATATTTTTAAATTTGACACTGTGTAGATATACTGTAAATACAATTGCTTTGTAAAATATTTGTAAATTTCTATGAACATAGGGATTTGTATATGTTATTAATAAACAATGTTGTGAAGCATTCTGTAAAAAGTTTATCCAGAGTAAAATGCATTTACACCTTAACCATTAAAAGAACAACAATATTTTTAAAACTTGTCAATTTTTTATTTACATATTTGGCAATAGCATATAAGTGAGGTGAATGAAACTAATAAAAAGCTTCCATAGCAGCTCAAAGCTACAAACAAGATTGGAAGCAGTTCCTTGCAACCATGGTACATAAGCAAAAAGTGACCAACACAGACTATAAAGCCCATGTATATTTACATACAATGCAACATTGACTTAAGTTGTAAATTGAAAAAGTATTTACAACAGGAATTGCATGCATCACAGATGTACATAGAACTATTTACATTTGAAAAATCTGCCTCAACGTAATAATGCATCCATGTAGATGTTGTGATAAAAATAATCCAGCTTCTGTCGCATTGAGTTGATGATCTCCTCATCCCTAAATACTCTTTCAACTGTGAAGTCAGTGTGGGTATCTGTTATAAAATCACACCACTGAAGTCCGCTTAATGCCAGCTGGCCTTGAACCTGATGATAATACTTGTGGTTTTTCTTGAGGCAGGCCTGGCTCGAACTGTGATCAGGTGTTTAACTTGAGCAACATCTTCAACATCACAACTCTTTACCTCTGCCAACCCAAATGGCGGTGTTTCTCTGGGGTTGAAGACTTTAGCATCAGGGCTGGCTGCAAGGTGAGGTGCATCAGGGTGGATGATGACCCCACACTGCGTCACAGAGACATCACAAAACTCTGAATATTGCCTCAGTATGTCAGATTCCAGGTCCAGCCCTCTTTTCATAGCAGCTGTCTGAGGAGTTCCTCTCAGAATGCGAGCAGCCAAAGCATTTTGCAGTAGACTCTCCACGAACATGGCATATTTCACCAAATCTGCTGGCTGTAAGTCGGGGTTTGCGTACCTGGGTCCACAGCTGGCATTCCGACTGCAGTCGTGTTTCTTCCTCAATTGCAGCAGACATCTCCCTTGACACTTTAAGGCTCTCTGAGTGGCATTGTTGCTTGTAGTTGGGCTCAAATTGGAAATTGAATTTAAAATTGTAACCTTCTTAAGGCAACTGAGGAAATCCAGGGGCACCAGGGTGTTTAATAATGTCTCTACTTATCTCGGGAGGGCACTGGTAAGAAAGCAAAGACCCAAATGGCACAGGGTCAAATTTAGAGTCCACAAAATTAAGGGCCTCGAGCCCGTGCAGCAATTTGCAAATGCCTGGTTGTGGGCGTTTGTCTTGAAGTTTCTCAGCACTGTTAATGATGTGAGGATCTGGAAGAGGCCCTGACAAAAAAGTGAGATATGACAAGTTAAATGTACATATCACTGTCATCTGACCTTTCGTAGTTTAGCAGACACCAACACATATCACCTATCTATAAATACACATGAAAATGTTTTGAGCTGCCCCAAATCCTTACATATTAAGAAATGTTCATAATTTGCAGAAGATATCAACTGAAGGCTTAAAGGGAAAAGATACTAATCAATGTTTTATTATACATTAAAATATTTGGAGATGTGTTCATTCAGACTTACCACCATATGCTCTGTACAGTGTACATTTCACTCCAGTTCGGGCATGATCCTTAGTCTTTGGTACTGGTTTACGCACTACCATGTCATTTGTTGCCTCAGGAGCAATTCCCTGTAATGTATTGATGAGAAATTTTTAATTGACAAATGTCATTACAAAATTCTAGTCCAACATCATTAAATGTAATGAATGTTAAAATATTACATGTGTCCTAGGCCAGTGCCAGGTCTGCAGAGAGCTGGTGCATGACAGTGGCAATGGCACTGTCTTGAATCCCATGGTACAGTAGTGAGCACTTTGAAACAATAATGCCACAATGTGGTTGCACAGTGCTTTCCCAGCAGAGCAGGTACATGACATGCATTTCACTACCACAGGAACCTCTTTCGCATGAAATGTAAAAGAAAAGAAACAAGAAACAAGAAAATAAGTATTTGCTCGCAACAATTTTAAATTTATTTGGAGTAATTGAACAAACTTAAAAATTAAAGCAAGTCTATGAACTTTGAACACCAATTTTTTATAGCTTATAAGACAGAATATATATCAGCCTTTAATGAACCCTAACAACACTCTTCTGTTTTTAAATGTAAGATTGTCATCTAGAGTTTGGCGCCACACACTCATTGACACCAGGCTGAGAAACACACTGAACCACAATGGAACTTTGTGGGATACTGCAAAGTCTGCAACCGCAGCAGAACATGAAAATCAGAAAAACCTGAAGATGATGAGCCGCCTCATTTTTCCTCATGGACCTGTGACAGCGCCCTCTCACTATCAACTCGTTGACAACTACATTCGAAACTATTCCAATGCAATGTTTTGGTGAAAGGGCACAACATTAACCATGAATGCGTTACTGACTTTTATCTAACAATACACAATCTATAGCAAAGTAATAATATCAGTAATAAACATGATTGCAACAAGGGTTTGCAGGTCTGTATTACAGTAAATTTATCAAGAATATGGACTTTCACTGCAGAAGAGAAAGCTAACAACTAGCAGCTACTGTTATCCTAACTCCTCCGCTAACGTAAGTTGGGCAGGACAATACAAAATGCTTACCTTCATATGCAAACAGGTACTGCTCAATGAAGAATTTGTATCCTTTATCAAGTTTGGAACGAGTGGTGAGTGAAAATTTGTCTGCAAGACGATGTACATCACCCAGATTTATTTCTGGCAGGTGTTGAAGGGACTGAGTAAACTCCATAGCGTAGCGTTATGCTGGCGGCGGAAGTAAACATACACTGCTTTGAGTCAGAATGGAAGTTGCGTGACGTCGTGTGAAAAGGGCCTATCAACACAGCTAGAACTCACTCAAGTCAATCTATATCATGCATAAATACAGCTGACTTACCTCTACCCATTTGACGGATTATCAGCATCCCTCCACCACCCCATCTCCTCACTCGGTTCGGGCCATTCCCATGTTTGGAGCCCTTCCCTGGACAGCACGCCAAACATGCTTTACATACTCCAACTAATTATATGTAAGTGGGAACTCGTGAAATGTCTAACTACTGTCTTATCAAATTAAGGCCAAACGCATAAAAGTTTAAACTGACAAAACACACAGCTGCATCTCTTAAAGTTTTAAGTGCACATTGTAAGCAAATAATTTGAAGCAGTCATTATGAACAGCTGATTTGTACAGAGCCATCTGACGACCAAACCACATCGGGACAATTTGTGTTTACTATGTACAATGGTTTTTTTTAGCGAACCGTACATTTAGTCGAAAGACCACCTCTTGGTTTGGTCTCAGATCAGTTTGCTTCTGAGTGTCTGAAATCAATTGGAGTATTAACAAATAGTGAAAGGTCCCCTTTATTGCAGAAATGTATGCCTACATTAATATAATACAATTCCATACACATTTCATATTTAGGCTAAAATACCAGGGTGCAGTAAGTGTTACTACAGCAAATCAATGGAAAAGCCTTCAGACTGGATCGTTCATGGCCCTTGTGTGAATTTTCAAATGGACTTTAAGGTCTCAATGTTTTTTAAACTTTTACCACAATGAGGGCAATGTTATGGGCTCTCTTCAGTGTGAGTCATCATGTGCTTGTTAAGACGTACTCTATGATCGAAACCTCTTCCACATTGATGACAGATGTAAGGCTTTTCTCCAGAGTGAATTCTTGTGTGCCTTTTAAGATATACTTTACAAGTGAATCTTTTTCTACACAGTTGGCAGGAAAAAGGCTTCTCTCCAGTGTGAATTCCCACGTGCCAGTCAAGAGCTGCTTTACGACTGAAACTTTTTCCACATAGTGTGCATGTAAAGGGACACTCTCCTGTGTGAATTCTCATGTGCTCTTCAAGACCTGTATTACGAGTGAAACTTTTTCCACACTGTTGGCAGGTGAAAGGCTTTTTTCCAGTGTGAATACTCATGTGGCTTACAAAATTTCTTTCACGAGTGTAACTTTTTCCACATCGTTGGCAGGTATAGGGACACTCTCCAGTGTGAATTCTCATGTGCTCTTTAAGACCTCTTTCACGAGTGAATTTTTTTCCACACTGTTGGCAGGTAAAAGGTTTTTTTCCAGTGTGAATGCTCATGTGGCTTACAAAATCTATTATACGAGTTAATATTTTTCCACATTGTTGGCAGGTAAAGGGACACTCTATTGTGTGAATTCTCATGTGCTCTTTAAGACTTGTTTTACGAGTGAAACTTTTTCCACACTGTTGGCAGGTGAAAGGCTTTTTTCCAGTGTGAATGATAATGTGGCTTACAAAATCTCTTTTACGAATGAATCTTTTTCCACATTGTTGGCAGGTAAAGGGACACAATTCTGTGTGAATTCTCATGTGCTCTTTAAGACCTCTTCTAGTGAAACTTTTTCCACACTGTCGACAGGTGAAAGTTTTTTTTCCAGGGTGAATTCTCATGTGGATTTTAAGACCTCTTTCACTAGTGAAACTTTTACGACACTGTTGACAGGTGAATGGCTTTTTTCCAGTCTGAATTCTTCTGTGAACTTTAAGGTTTTCTTGTTCGCTGATACTCTGAAGATTCTCATATTGATCTTCCTCTTTAATTTCATCAAGTACTTCCTCCTCTTTCAGCGCCATTAGGTCTAAGGTGAAAAACAAACAAATACAAGTTTAAAACAGCAGCTTAATGGCACAAGACAAGAGATATCAATATATTAAGGGAATGTTTATAGGACACATTTTTCACTAATAACTAAATTTTTAAAGAGTTCTCAAAGTAGGAATAACTGCAGTTCAGGAGCAATGAATATAATGAAAGGTTCAGGCATACAGAGGGTTGGGGAGAAGAGAAATGTCTTCATGATTGGTGGACAAAGCTGTCTGTCAGAGTGTGGGTGGTTAGGAGTAGTTTCTGTTGAACCCATTTACTTTTTGGCACGCCCATAGCTCCAGACTTCGGCTATCCTTGTCTCTGAGTTTTGGCTGTTCATTTACACGACAACCTGATTTTGGAGGCCTGAAAACACAAGCTTTTGAAAACAGGTTTTAAAGCAGGGGTGTTAAACTCAGTTCCTGGAGGCCCGCAGCATTGCAGAGTGTTGCTCCAACACACATACTATGCAGTTTTTAATTAAGCCCTGAAGGACTTGGATCAGGTGTGTTTAATTAGACATCTATACTTTGCAGGATTGTGGCCCTCCGGGACTGGAGTTTGAAACCCCCTTTTTAAGGGGGTCCTTTTATGCTTTTTCACTTCTTTAAAAAAATCTCTTTTCAAGAACTACAACGAACGGCTCCTTTGGACTGCAGCATTTGTTTTCCAGAAGCTATGATGTCACAACGCGGTTTCCCGCCTACAGAAATTCAAAATTAGCGATTCCGCTTTAGCGTTGACAGCCGCTTCTGGGATGCTTCACATAAATGTGAGCTTTGTCTAAAGTGTCCGCAAACTGCTCCAGTAGCCGTGTTGGAGCCGCGCCGTTGACGTGTGATACAGAGGGTCCAAGCACAGGCTGAGCCACGGTTGATGTAACACAAGTGATAAGTCAGAAGTGATGATCATCGGTTGCAGTGTATGGTAAGAGATTTATTCTTCATACAGTGTAGACAGCTTCACTAGCCTTATGCTGGAGCTGGTTTCAGACATGCAAATAATTAAATACAGTAACACAATAATGATAATATCATGTATCGGCGGTATCGCAGGCTGATGATAGGACCAACATTACTGTAGGGCAGGGGTCGGCAATAAAGTTTGGCCTCGGGCCAGATTTTTTCCAAGCCACAACCAAAACAATGGCTAATTTATTGAATTAATAGGGGAGGATGAAAATGGCAGGCGCTCGTGAAATGACAGAACAGACGTACTGAAACATTCAAGCTGGCTGATGTAGGTTAAATTTGCTGACTGGGCATTGGGGGTGCTATTAATTATCAGCACTAGAGTGCGGATCGGGCCGCATTTTTCTGTCCGAGCCCGGCCCGCGTCCGACAGAGCAGTAACCGAACCCGACCCAAGCCCGACAACCATTAACATATCTATGTCCGAGCCCGATCCCAGCCCGAAACAGTTCAAATCTATTTTTTTTCTCATACTAATGATGCACTTTTTTGTGTGGAAAGCCCACTTTTATTAAGCGACTGTAGGAAGGCGTTCGGAAATGTCAACAGATGAGCGCATCAGTGCACACGGGGCAAAAAGCACTGTTATAACACTGGCGCAACTATCGCGCTGATGTGACCGAGCCCGACCCGAACCCGAGCATTCTT
This sequence comes from Garra rufa, assembly GCF_049309525.1. Lineage (NCBI taxonomy): Eukaryota > Metazoa > Chordata > Actinopteri > Cypriniformes > Cyprinidae > Garra > Garra rufa. Next base: position 2,856,505 of record NC_133379.1, read on the forward strand.
TCTAAATATCTGTCCGAACTCGGCCCGGTTCGGGTATTCATCCTCTAATCTGCACGTTTGTTAAAAACAACAACAACAACCACCACCACATTCACATTTCCAAGAGTTGCTGTTAGCTGCAAAAAAATATGGCACTATCAAAAAATCTAAAGAGAAAAGTTAGCAGTGAAAACAGGATCTTTCATGATGAATGGACAGAGAACCATGCATTCATCCTGCCCAGTTTTATTAATGCAAAGCCCACCTGCCTGATCTGTAACGAAGTTGTCTCGGTATGCAAAGATTACAATATTAGATGGCACCACGAAATGAAGCACGCTAACTTCAAGGTTGCTTCCCTCAGAAGACAGAGGCACGAAAGCGGAAGATCGAAGCCCTGAAAGACGCTGTCCGCTGACGTCATTTGTTTTTGCATGATGAGCGTTCACTCTGCACCTCGCTGATGCGCTTATTCACCCTCGTATCCAGATATGTGACCCTGGACCACAAAACCAGTCATAAGGTTAAATTTGACAAAACTGAGATTTATACATCATATGAAAGCTCAATAAGTAAGCTTTCTATTGATGTATGGTTTGTTAGGATCGGACAATATTTGACTGAGATACATCTATTTGAAATCAGAAATCTGAGGATGCAAAAAAATCACCTTTAAAGTTGTCCAAATTAGGTTCTTAACAATGCATATTACAAATCAAAAATTACATTTTGATATGTTTACAGTAGGAATTTTACAAAAAATCTTCATGGAACATGAACTTTACTTAATTTCTCAATGATTTTTGGCATAAAAGAAAAATCAAAAATTGACCCATGCAATGTATTTTTGGCTATTGCTACAAACAAACCCCAGCGACTTAAGACTGGTTTTGTGGTCCAGGGTCACATATAACAAATAAGAATTTAGATCGATTGAAATGTTTCTGTTCTGAAAAATGAGGTTTCCAAATGAAGAGCTTTTTTTGAGACTGTCAGCCCGGGGGCCGCTAATTGCCGACCTAGGCTGTAGGGTATTATTTTGTCACCCTACATGCATCCTAGGTGTATATGACTTTCTTATTTCAGACGAATGCAATCAGAGTTATATTAAAAAATAATCCTGGCACTCCCAAGCTTTACAATGACATAGACTGAATGGCATGCCGCATAGACGAGTGTTTCTCTCTATTAGGGCTGCAACTACGTATTATTTTGATAATCGATTAGTTGGCCGATTAATTTTTCGATTAATCGATTAGTTGGCTTAAAAATTTCCAATTATTATAATTTTTTTTAAATCACACTATTCCACATTCTGAATGCTATGAAAACACAGTGCTTAACAATTTACAACAATTCACCTGTCGTAATAAAGAGAAAAGACAAATATTTGAAGACAAACACTCTAAAAAGCATAAAATACAGTGTTTCTGCTATTTATTCTGCCGTGTCGGTGTTTAGTGTCCCGCCAACAGCAGCGAGCGCAAGTGCCTTCAGCAGAGTTCAGCGTTCAGATGCACGCAGTAAGATTAAACTGGCCGCAAAGCCCCAGCTAAAGTAATTACCATGAATGTGGCGGAGAAAAAGTAAGTAGATATTCAAATTATTTATTAATAAACTAGTATTTTCTGAGTCTGAGTGTCTCTTGAGTGTCGCAAAGATGAAGTTGACGATCCTGACTCGCCATCTGCTCACACGCTTTTAAAGCCTAAGTCTTTATGAATTAGGCCTATAGCTCATGAAAGAGTTTTGTTTTCGATTTGAATTATTTCGTTTTATAGTAGTGAAGTAATAATTGAAAGTAAATTTATTACTCATACCTTTAAGAGCAAAAATGAAGTTTCACTTGGCGCTTGCACCTCCATGTCCTGCAAAGCTTTGACTCTACCCACAAACGATTGGATATGCGCCTATTTGTACACATTTATCTAGTTAAACGATTAAACTAATATTGTGGTATGCTTTAAGTTTTTGGGGGGTTTTTTATATCTAAGGATTTTAATTTAAATCGTGATGATTTGAGAAGGCTAAATTGATCTGTCTGCCGCTGGCCGCTTTGTCATTACTTTAAAAAAACAAAAACTTGAATTTCACAAATAAACACTGTTCCAAATATATTTCTAAATTAACGAAAATAAATGTAATTACTTTGCTATTAAAAACAGCAGCTGTGCAATGGGGAAGAGAAAGAGAAAGACAGGCTCCAGTCGGACTCGGGCCGAATTGTTAGGAATTTTTGCAACGAATGTTTGTTTAATAGCCTAATTAACAATTATTTGTTGATTTATTTTAACGTTTTGTAGGCTGCTTGTTCACCGACGGAATTGCTCAAATAAACACACACGTTTATGAATAATGTTTGAGCCTCATTTATTTATATATAAAACACCGCACCACCGGCAGCGGTAAAAATCTGCCACCATCGCAGCCGTACAGTTCCTACCCTCCATAAATATGTGAACTACATGTTGTAATTATATCTAAATTTAACATTCAACGACAGATGTTTCAGCACAATGAATGTTTTTGCGCTGAGTATTAATTGTCTCCCTGTCTGTGTTCTGTGTTCCTGTCTGACGCTCATTCAGTAAAGATTTAAACTTAACACAGACTGCCAGAATGGACTTTTAGGCATAGATGGAAATGCTTGTGTGAATTTGTGACATTTACAGATAAGTTTATGACTGTAAACTATCATACTGAGGATACAAACGGATCTGTCAAAGCGCCTCACAGGGCAAGCCATTACACTATTAGCTTCAAGTTTAAAATAAGGAGTTATCATGTTTTGGGCAGCTTGGATCATGTTACTCTCCTGCATAATCTCAGTCTGTTTCCTCCACTATTTTTAGATGCATTTTGTCTATAGAAATGCGTCATTCAGTGATGTAATCTGACGTGATCCTCTGAAGTTGTACGTTACTGTGGGCGGACCCGATTAATCGATAATGGGAATCATTGTCGATGAATTTCTTTATCGATTAGTTGTTGCAGCCCTACTCTCTATCAGTCCAAAACAAGTTGATTCACAATAAAACCTCTCACACATGGCTTGGAAATGTATGACTTTCAATTAAGAAATAGACATTTGGTTTAATGTTACACAAAATAAAGTTCTTTAGAAATTACATAGTATTTCTTCTAATAATAATAAATGTAGTTAATAAATTAAGATCTTCTCAGGTTGAGTAAAAGGCAGCATTAGTATTTGTCTTGTCATGTGAGCTCAATGTCATAAAACTGCTTTAATTCAGACACTCATATCACATTCTTCACCAACATCATTTCTGTAGAGCTGGACATTTTAATAAAGACAAATGAGTGAGTTCAGCTTTGAGAATGAAAACTAACCTGTTTGTTCCTCAGTATCTTCTTGTTTGACTCTGAATGTTTCTTCAATCTTCATGTCTTCACTCTCCTCTTTAATAAACGCCATCTTTATAATAGTGTGTCACGGATTTCAGGAGTTTTCTGTGTGTTTGGATGCTTTGTCCTGTTTAACATCAGAATAATTAACAGAAAGAAAAATAAATACACATTAAATATTTGATTGATTTGATTATTTCAATCAGCTTCCATTGGAATAAGAGTCAGAGAATAGAATTAAACTGCCTGGGTGGGGGGAAACTACATTAAAGCACACAAACTATAGATATTTCTTATTTAGGAATTCATGATTTAGATTTGGTACATTTATATTTAACATGTTTCACTTTGATGAAAACATTTACAGTTTGCTGTGATTGTCATTGTTTCGAGCAGCAGGAGTCGGTGAGCGCGCGCTGATTTGAATGATTCGAATCACTGAATCATTTTATGACGCAAATGATTCCATGAACTCGGAGTGAACTCGAAAAACTCAGTTTCTCTCATAAGTTAAGAGTTTGTTTCGCTCCGTATATCATTCATCAGTTTATCGTTAACGATAAACTGATGCATAATATAGGGAGCAAAATGAGACGCCCCTTTTACTCATGTGCGGATGTACTTTATTTAGACATAACGTTAATAACATTCACAAAATGCTACCTAAATTATTACAATGTTAAATTTGATAACAAATATGCCACTATATCGCTTTTAAAAAAACTACAAAACTGCCTGAACATTTTGTATCACTGTAAACACTGTGAATGCTTAAAAACACAAACCTTTCTTCAGCCGAATCACAACCGATTTTTGAAGTTAGACCCTCAAATGTCAGAAAACAGCGTTTCAGCGCAGAACAAAGTTGGTTCAGATCACAACAGATGCGGGAGCGCGCTCAGCCTTATGACGTCACCAAGAAACCAAAATAAAAGTCCGGTTCAAAATCATAATGAGGAATTCAGAGTTCATACATTAATGCAAGCTGAATGATGTGCTGAAAATAGTAAGAAATCATGAGAGTGTGTAAGATTCTGTCTTAAAGTCACAGTTGTCATGTTTAGGTGCAGAAAGCTTTAATGTCAACCATATATTAAAATGCAAAAAGAAAAACAGAAATATGTTAAAAATAGCTCATAAAATATAAATGGTAAATTTGAGATAATCTTAAATTGTAGCACAGAGTACACTCGAAAACTGTTAATATCAAAAATCTGGAAAACCTTCAGCAAATCAAATTCCCCCATAGCGTCAAATCAATCTGTCAATCTATCCATCCATCTATTGATTGTTCCATTTATCTACTCTGCTCAACATCTGATCATGTTAGAAAGCTTTTCTTATCTTAAAATGTAATGACTGATCAACTTACATCATCATCCCCAGCTTGCTCCAAAACCTTAAAAAAAAATAAAATGCTTAGCAAAACACCCTATTGCTTGCCGAGAAACTGTTATATGCATATAATGGAGTGCATTGAGTATCTTGAAACAGCTGAGAAAATTACATAGTCATTTATAATATCATAATCATATTATAATGTGCCATATATACATATATACATATATATATATATATATATATATATATATATATATATATATATATATATATTAAAACTGTTACATTTAAATCATTGTCATGTTGCAGTTCATTTTCATCCCTGACTAATGTGTCATTTATATACTGTGTGTGTGTGTGTGTGTGTGTGTGTGTGTGTGTGTGTATATATATATATATATATATATATATATATATATATATTAGGGCCGGGACTCGATTAAAAAATTTAATCTAATTAATTAGAGGCTTTGTAATTAATTAATCGAAATGAATCGCATTTTAATCGCATGTAAATATTTGACCTGAGAACAGTGAGAATTAAGATTTTTACATGGATTTTTAGTATACCATTGAATAATGACTGAATACATAAGCTTAAGCAACAAAATATTGTTTATTTTTGTTCAACCAAGTCCAACAGACCAGTGCAATATTGCCATTAAGTGTAGCAAGAGGCACGTTCTTTAACGAGTCTTTCATGCCGAGAACTCTGCTCTTGTGTTTGCTTAATTATGCATTTAAACGTTAATGACCAAACCTATCATTATAAATGTTGCTGCACATGGAATATAACGCGGATAACATTTAAAAAATAATTTTTATCAGGTTACACACTGATTATTTATCACTCAAACCCCTTTCTCTACCTGTCCGTTGGTCGCGTATATCCTCCATGTTTGTAGTTTTTAACACTTTTTATGCGTGTTTGTAGTTCTAATAGAATCCTTGTTCACGGCGCAGTGTGTTGCGGGAAATATTAGCAGTTAAGAGAGTGCATTGATCGTTAAGTAGTAGACCATCCGGGAATCTTTGGAATACTTTTTAAACATACTACGATTTGGGACATACAATACTATAGGACGGACGCAGCTTCTTTTGTATAAGGCTGTATCCAAAATCGCCCCCTATACCCTCAAATAGGGCACTATTTGAGGGGACAGCCATTTTAAGTGGTGTTCGAAACCATAGTGGACGTTCTCGAGTGCACTCATTCAATCCCACAATGCACCGCAAAAACGAGTGTACAACCGATGTACGCTCAACAGCTAGAGATAACCCATAATGCACTGTGAGAGTCGCGCGCCAACTGAATTCCCGCGTCTCTCCAGACGATGGCGCCGCAGCTGAATCATCTGTTCATTTTACAACGCGCTCGTCCACTGCGTAATGCAGCGTACAACACAGGTACAAATTTGTTGTAAATTGATTATTAAATTGTTTAACCAAGGTTTATACATAAACTCCTTGACATAGTTAAAGATAAATCCTTTAATCTTACTACTCGAACTGTCCGTTTTAAATGATTGTTAAACAGTAAGCAATACTATGCAAAAGCGGCAGTCCTTCCGGTGCACTTAGTGTCCGAATTCACTCACTCGTTTTCATTCACTCCTTCAAGTGAACTGTACGAGTGGACTAATGTAGGGAATAGTGAATAGGGTATAGGGGGTGATTTCGGATACAGCCTAAGTTCTTTGGCTTGTCTGAACGCTAGTTTGTGCTCCAGTATAATCGGTCCGCCGAATCCAATCCAGTGAGAAACGTTCCGCGGTGCAAAACTTAGTGCGATTAAAATGCGTTAAAAAAATTTAACGCGTTATTTTTGTGTAATTAATTAATCTAAATTAACGCGTTAAAGTCCCGGCCATAATATATATATATATATATATATATATATATATATATATATATATATATATATTTTTTTTTTATGGATAGCATTCAGTATCTTAAAACTGTTTTAAAATTTAAAACAGAAATTTGCATTGTCATGTTGCAGTTCATTTTCATCTCCAGCTGGCTCCAAAACCTGAAAAAGTCCAAAAAGCTTTTCTTTGTGAAACCCAATATTTCTTGCTGAATAAGTGTCACAATTTAAATCCTATATAAATGACCACTGACCATTTCTTCTGTTGTTTGTGAATTGTACACAATCTCCAGCATGCAGTAATGAGTAGCATTAGTTCAGAGAAATGCACTTATTGTTTTGCAAATATAAAGGATTATTCAAGAAACACTCCAATAAGACAAAGACACATTTGGTTTACTGCTTGTAGTCAAGTGTTACAGCTGAAAATATGTATAAAGTGTCTAAAGTTTATAAACATATAAAGAATCACACCCTTGGTCTCACGTATACAGCAGACTGTGAATTTCTGTGTTCTTTATCAAATCAAATCACTTTTATTGTCAAATCACCACAGCACCTTTGCCTAGGTGAGTGAAATTCTTGGGGGCGAGCTCCAGCCAATGTGTAGTTTGCATAGCCTTTGCAGAGCTTTGCGGTTGACAGCGATGCTGTTTCCAAAGCAGGCAGTGATGCAGCCAGTCAGGATGATTAAAAGATTTGACCTTTATTGTGGATATTTCTATACGTCTATTAATTATTCAACAAGACTTTACAGCTTGACACATCAGTAAAGGAACTGTTGATAGAAGATGAGAAGTATCCAAATGAACTGAGTGATCAAGAAGATGCATGTTAGATGAATCTGATCAGGAAGCAGGACCAGTTTAAAAAAAAACACTCTGGGACTGATCAAACTGATACTTACAATTAAAAGAATGCTTTTCTAACTACAAAAAAAAAACAACCAAAAAAAAAAACACAGAAACAGAGACAATCTGAAAAACAGAGATGTCAGCATTCATTCAAAATGCCAGTGTAAGGCAATCTTCTGCTGATCATTCAGAAATTAGCAACTAATAATAAATGAAAACGGTAGAAAATGACTGAGATTTCTTTGTTACCTCCTTATCTCTAACAAACCCAACACTTTCATATCCAATCAATGAATTTTGACAAAAAACTATTTCACATATTATCTTAAATAGTAATAGTAAGTGACAGCTTAGAAAAGAAAAAAGATCTTCAATATACAAAACTAAAAATAAGACCATAACTAATCATTAACACTCATTTATCATGCAGCTCAAACTATTATGGGTAGAATCTTTTTTTTTTTTTCAAAGATCAGAAAGAGCTACATTGCAAAGTAAGGAATTTGTTTTAGCGACAGTTTCCAATGCAGAAGAGAGTACAGACAGAGCAAATATACTACTGAAGTGCAGACATACAGAGAAATACACAGCAATATCTAGAATCTATTCTGATTCATCAACACAGTTTCACTGAAGATCCAATAAATGCATAAACCCAGGATAGAGCGTCTGAGTGAATGTGGTGTGTTCTGTGTGGATGAGGCTCATTGTGTCAGAGACGCTGGAGAAGGACAGAGTTCACTCTCATCCACATACACTCCTATTCTATGGCTGGACACTACAGACAGTTCAGTTCGTCTGTTATTATGAACAAATGAGCATCTAGAGGGAGAGCAGAACAAACTCCAGGATTGATCATTATGTCCAAACACACATTCATCACCCTCTCCTTTCCTGCTGATGCTCTTATATGAGACTGATATCTCCACACCAAACATCCCACTCCACTCAATCTCTCAGTAACAGCGTCCACAGACTCTCTCTACAAAACACCTGAAGATTACATCCAAGTAACTTACTGTATAACCCAGCGTTTCCCAACTCCAGATACAAAATATGCGGTGGGTCGAGGACTGGAGTAGGGAAACGCTGGTATAACCAGCCCATCACAAGCATGCAGCTGTTTACAGAATAATAGATAATCCATCTGATTTATTACAGGTGATCTAATATGAACCAGAGCTCAGATCTGTCCGTCTTGACTGTGTTTATTTCACTCCTCTCCTCATTTCAGCTGCCTGCTCTCACCTATATTTCAGTCGAGGCACATCTCAAACGAGATCAAAGGCTGATATCACATTATCACACTCACGTGCTGTTGCTAATAAACATGATAACATTTCAGCTGTTTTTATATGAAAAAAAAATATGATGAATACCACATGGCTTTTCACACATGCGTCTCTCTTGTCTGTCTTTCTTTATCCAAAATTCATGCAGAAATTTACATGAACTTTTTTTATAATGTGACTTTGTATATAGATCCTTTTTTACATTTATGGGGTTCTCCAAAAATTAAATAGTCATAGTTTTGTAAACTTCTATAGTGGTAAATGGAAACTGCCACAAATATGTTTTTTTGTCCTCATTTGCCTCAATAGCAAAATAAAGATAAAATCCCTGACAGTGTTTCAATGACTTTCCAAAAGAGAAATAAATACAAAAACAAACAAAAAAGCAAGAGATTGATTACAATCGTCAAAAGAGTGATAGATCAAATTTGCCATCACACCCTCTTTGTAACAGTTACAGCAGCATTAGTTTTATGTGAATTTAATGGAAATGTTTAATAACAGAAAGTATAGTGTATTAAATGTACATTAAATGAAAAAAAAATCAATAAATAGACAAAAGTATTCCTAGATTTACTTTGTTAATAGCTTTGGAAAAGCATCATCATAAGGGTACGACACTCGATTCTATATACAACATTTCTATGATGTGTTTGTGATTCTAGAGAGAAGTGCAATGGGACTTTTATTTTGCTCTGATGATGTGACGTCTTTAAGACGCGCAGTGCTCCTCATCTGTTGTGATTCATCTGAAAAAGGTTTGTAGTTTTGTGTTTTTATATAATGCAAACGGTTACATCAATTAAAGCTTTTTTTCAAGCTATGTAAAATAAATGCAATATTGTTAAATGTAACGTTGCAATGTTTTATTTAGTGATTTAGATACTTAGCGTTAGCCTTTAGTAACAGAGAGTGTGCCTCAGTTCGCTCTCTATATCATGAATCAATCGTGTGATGATAAGAAGTGATGAGAGAAACAGAGAATCCGAATCATTTGAATCAAATAATTTGTGAAATGATTCAGTGATTCGATTCAGCGGCACGCGGACTACAAACGACAACAACAAACACAAACGAGTGAATCACAACCGAGAATGATTTCATGAGACTGTAATATATTAGATATGAACAAAAAATTAAATACCAAATATAAATCAAGATAGCTTAAAATTGTAATCAAAATATGAACCTTTGTTGTAATTTGTATATATTTTATAAATGTCTATTAACTCTCTGAATGTCTTACTAGTGCACTGACTAGTGCATTGACAAGCAGATAGAGATTTAGTTTGCATTGATTTTTCTTTCTATTAATTATTCTCATCGTAAACAGGACAAAGTGTTCAAACACACAGAAAAACTCCTGGTGAAGCGACTGAGATCCACGTGACACACTATTATAAAGATGGTGTTTATTAAAGAGGAGCGTGAAGACATGAAGATTGAAGAAACATTCAGAGTCAAACTAGAAGATACTGAGGAACAAACAGGTTGGTTTTTATTCTCAAAGCTGGACTGACTCATTTGATCCTTATTAAAATGTCCAGCTCTACAGGAGAAAAAAAAAAAAAAAAATTGTGTAACATTAAACACAGTATCTACTTTTGATTAGAAAACAATGAAAGCGGTATCTGATAAAACACTTTATTTTGCTTGAAGCAAACAATGACACTTCAGTTTTTAACTTGACATTTTTTTTAACTGTAAGTGATTTTTTCTGCTATCATCAAAAGTGTGATATAAAATGTAAATAGCACTGAATGTTCATTACAACAAGCAATAAATAATCATGTTTCAGAAACACCAGCTTGTTAATTGAAGATGCAGGACAGTCACCTAGTAGTGTGTTACAATAGTCCAGTCTAGATGAATGCATGAAATAACTGTTCTGCATCAGAAACAGGTAACATGTTCCATAATAGTTATTCATTTTGTATTTTAAATATGAAATGATGTTACATGTACTTTGTTACTCTCCAACTCTTTAGCCAAACAATAAAATAGAAACCGAAAAACAATCATCGTAACTTCTGTGGGTTTAATTAGAAGATTTACTTAAAAGCTGCTTTTAAATTCTCTAGCGTGAAGATAAATATGACAGATTGTGTGTTTTTTTTAAAGGAGCTAAAGTTTTTTTATAACTATATGGTAGTTATGATAAAAGCACAGCAATATATTATGTTACAATTAATTGTTTTTAATTATAGCTATAATTAATGGCTAAAATTGGAAGGAAATGCATTAAATAGAGACAGATCAGTAGCAGTATTTGTATCGATGAGACTGGTCTTCATTAACAATTGGCCATTTGGTGGGAAGATGCCAATAAGCCCCATATTTTAAATCTACAATCTTTATGTTGTTTTACATTCCATTTACATTTTTTAATTTGGAGTATTAATGTGAAATTGTTTATTGCCAAATAGTTTTTAATTGATTGCCAGCACTAGTCTAAATGTTTTGATGTCTGTTGCTTTGTGCCATTAAACTGCTGTTAACTTTTTTCATTTTTCACCTCAGACCTGATGGCACTGAAAGAGGAGAGTCAAGAACTCAATGAAACAGAAGAGAACGATCAAAATGAGAAACATGATTTCAAAACTGAAGAAAAATCAATTAGTTGCTCACAGAATAAAAGGTCTTCATCACTAGAAATAAATAAAAAAACACAAACTACAAACCTTATTTCTAACATGAGAATTCACACTGGAGAGAGACCTTACAGCTGCCAACAGTGTGGGAATAGTTTTACGCATAAACATAACCTTACTGTCCACATGAGAACTCACACTGGAGAGAAGCCTTTCATCTGTAAACTGTGTGGGAATAGTTTTACACGGAAACAATACCTTAATATCCACATGAGAATTCACACCGGAGAGAAACCTTACTCCTGCAAACAGTGTGGGAAGAGTTTCTCACAAAAAGGAGTTCTTAAGACTCACATGAAAATTCACACCGAAAAGAAGCCGTTCATATGTCCTCAGTGCGGAAAGAGTTTTACGCATAAAAATAACCTTACTGTCCACATGAAAATTCACACTGGAGAGAAACCTTTTACTTGCCCTCAGTGTGGAAAGACTTTCACATATAAAGCAAGTCTTAACATTCACTTGAGCATTCACACTGGAGAGAAACCTTTCACCTGCTCTCAGTGTGGAAAGAGTTTCACGCATAAAGTAACCCTTAAGATTCACATGAGAGTTCACACTGGAGAGAAACCGTACAAGTGTCTTCAGTGTGAGAAGAGTTTCACATGTCAAAGCAACATGAAACGTCATTTGCAAACTCATTCTAGGAAGAAACTGCCGTTTTCTTCAATGCAAGAAGAGGTTTAGAAAGAGTGATTTCTACAATCATCTATCATTTATTTTGAAATAACGAGAGTGTAACGAGAAAAAAGCTGTGTGAAATCAAGGCTGTTCACACCGGAGCTGAATGTGGGCTGCATCTGATCACCTTCATGCATCCTTCAGTTTTATGCTATTCCATGGGGTTTTTCTTTCTTTTTTTTTTTTAGTTTTTGTACTTCTGAGGCCATACCTGACCATCGGCTTTACTGTAGTTTCAAATATTGAGTGATTACAGTGGATTCCCTCAAATTTTGACCATGTAGAGACAATTACTCAATTCTCCGAATCAAAATATTAGTCAAACTTTCACCTTGCTGGGAAAAGCAAAGCAACTGGAAGATTATAAATGAATTGACATCAACTCACAAAATGACTTGTTCGCATTGATTTTAAGTGTATTTTAGCTTTTTGTTTAGTTGATCTCAATTTAATGTTGTAATATCTGTTTAAATTAATGGACTTTATCAGGAGAGGCATGGAAATATTATACAAGTTTTTTTTTTTTATTTATCTCCACAGTTCACTCTTAGTTGTGCCTCCAGTAGCCTGTATGTAACAGTAGATATATGTTTCCTTTCTAATTCATTTGCTACAATAAACAATATTCAGCAGTTGGCCTTCAATCATTTCCTTGTTAATTATACATGAAAGAATGTATTATATATATATATATATATATATATATATATATATATATATATATATACTTTTTAACCATACACTGCTCACACAGTGGGTAAAACTCTTCACTCTTTGCTCTTTCAAAGTCACACACATTACTTTAAGAACCTATCAGTTCTCATCATGTGGTCCACTTCTTTTTGTTTAACTTATAGCCTTATATCATTTTTACCTTCATGACTGTGTATATGCAATGAGATGGGAATTAAACGAAAGTTTTTTTAACAAAGGGTGATCCAGACAGGCAAGCAGGGGAACATACATCGAACACAATGTAAAGACATTTTAGACCCGTCGAAAAGGAAGGGACAAGCAGGAACTTAAATACACAGGATAATTAAACTCAGTCCATAAATGTGACATAACTCCCGGAAGGCGTGTCTCGCATCTCAACAATCAACCGGGGAGGGGCCATTGTTGATCAGGAAGCTCAGAAAGTCATGCATATCATGGAGCTCAGGAAGCCATATCGGAGCAGACAGTTCAGGAGGCCATGGCAGATTGGGGAACTTGGTGAGCCATGGCAGAGTGGACAGTTCAGGAGGCCATGGTGGAGCAGACAGTTTAGAAAAAAAACATGCAAATTCTATTATAAATCAAACCATGAAGAAAAATGTATCTAATTTGTTATTATTTTACTGAAAATGAAGAAAAATAAATATATTACGCTGTTCAAAAAATAGCAGTGTCTGCATTTTACTTTACAAAGTCAAACATTTACTGAATAAACTGAACAAATCTTGTAGATTTAGCTTTCTTGTGAATCACTGAACTTATATTTAGATGCATGACCAGACCTGCTTCACTTCTGTGTTGCACAGAGTCGATTAACTTCCGGCACCTGTGAACAGTTTTTCCAGCGCAGAACGATTGTGTTACACACCACAATTCTGCTGCATTTCTTTGGTTTTGCTTCAGAAAACACATACATGAAACAATTAAACCTAAATATAAAAAAACTCACATTAAAGCATTTATATAAAATCAAGGGCCTCATTTATAAAGACTTGCGTAGAAACCATCCTTGATTTTATCTAAGAACTTTTCTGATTTGATCGTAAGAGCGATTCAGAGAAAACGAACGTACCACGAAATCCATGCGTACGCCAGTCATTCGGTTATAAATCACAAATGATCGTGGAATTGTGTGCAGCTGAATGTTCCGCCGTCGAAACGCCCCTGCTTAATTAATTAACATATAAAATGAGCTCATTCCTAAAGCAAAAACTCTGTGACAATGGCAAGTAAAAAGGAGCGCAAGAAATCAAATTATAGTGAGGCTGATCTATCTGCAATACCAGGCATTACCACAAGGAAACGGTCGTACGCCAAGCTGGAATCTGACGTGGAGATAAGTACTTTTCCACGTCAAAGACGGTTTTTATAAATCTGTACTTTGACGTGGATTTGATCGTACGAACACTCTAAGATCAAATCAGTGCGTAAGAAAGTTTTATAAATGAGGCCCCAGAAATCGTGATCGCCAGGTCCTTTGAATATAAGTGGTCGCCTCCAACTTTTAATTTAGTCACGATAAGTCGAGTGTCGAGCAGGAAGGAACTTAAGGAACGGAAATAAACTACCGGTGCTTTTTCTGAGTTCTCAATGACTACAATTACATGCGCACGAATAACGCGATTATTTCCAATAGTCAGAGTAAAGACTTAATCGCATTATGATGTTTACATGTCAAGAGCAAAGCTCTTCATTCCGGTTTACATGGAATTTCCATTATTCTTATTATTCCTATTGTCCATCAGTGAATTGCATCATGTTCATGTCGGGCAATGTCCGCAACATAAACTCCGCCAAAAGTGTGTTGCCTTCTTTGCCTCCATCTTTTCTAATCTGCAGGCAGGCGCCAGAATATTTTCTCTAACGGGGGGCTAGACCAATATGTGGGGGTGCTAAGTAATAATCAGTATTCATGACGTCAAAGTTACTTAATGAAGAAATTGTGTTTTACACACCACATTGAACAAAAGTACAGTTTTAAATTATATTTAAAATTATATTTAAAAATTATATTAAATTATATTTTAAAACTGCCTTTAAAATTAGATTTAAATCTGACACAAAATAATAGGCTTATTCATCAAAATAGAGACAAACTTAATACAAGTGACCAGAGCCCTGCATTTCAGCCCGAGTCCGACGGGCAGCAACGAGCGCGCCTTCAGAGCATTTTCAAGAGTTCCGCAAATCCGATATCAAGCGCACATAAAAGGCTAAACATTGCCACAAAGCACCGGTAAAAGTAATTACCATTAATGTGTAGAGATGAAATAAGGAGATTGAATTATTAATAAACTGCTGAGTCAGTGTCGCAAAGATTAAGTTGATGATCCTGATTCCGTACATTTCCGCGCCTTTAGAAATGCATCCGTTACGGATTGCATAATAAAAGAGTTTTCGTTTTCGATTCAAATGATCTCGTTTTAAAGTAGTTATTCAAAGCATTATATTTATCTTGTCTCTAATGCACGTAGGCTATTCGCTGAGTGTCGGTTCATGTGAAGCTCGATCCTGTTCCTGACCAAGAGAGCCCATCCTCTTCGTTTTCTTTATAGTAAAAGCACAACATCAAGTTGATATTGTTTGTGAGTGCACACAAATAAACGTAGACCCTTTACAGTTACGAATAATGTATTATTCTTACCTTTACGAGCAAAAAAGTCGGCGTATTTTAAGATGTTTGCAATACAACATGTCCTGTAAAGCGCGCGGTAGTCTCCACTCTCCGCACAAACGATAGGATATGAGTCTAACAGCGCACATCTATAGGTTTAATGTTTAAACTAACATTTAAATATGCTTGAACTGTTTAATATTTATTGATTATATTTTAGGCAAGTAGCCATGATTTAAGAAGGCTAAATTGATTAAGCATAACAACTCATGTTCTGCCGCTGGTCGCTTGGTCTTTGAAAAAATAAAATAAAATAATATTTAACGGGGGAAAAAAAATTCTCCAAATGTTTTTCTAAATTAACTATTCGTAAAAAACCTAAACGAAAAATAATAACATTGCTATTAGGCCTATATATAAAACTGAACTATTTCAATAGCTGAAAAGTAGCATAAGCTGTTTTGGGAGAAGTGGAAAAAAAGGAAGGACTCAGGTCAGAGTCAGTCCAGACTCTTACCAAGAATTCTAATAAGATGTCAGCCATTTAGGGCTCTACACAAGAAAACGAAAAAACCTTTGCATAAGGAAAAAGACAAAGGAAAGGAAAGGAAAGGAAAGGAAAGGAAAGGAAAGGAAAGGAAAGACTCCAAAACTGGACAGCACCATGCGCTCCCTGAGTCTGGATTGCGCGCTCAACGTTAACACAATTCATATAAATGCGTAATCAGAACTGTGCATACTTTACATTTAAATTAAACATTAAACGAATTAACACCACATCATATCAATCTTAGTGATGTTTTAATGAATTAAATGTAGCCTAAACTGCGCTCACATGACGCATGTTGCAGATTATTGTGACAGATGACCTATGTGCAAACAGCACGGGACAGCACTCTTCTATCTCAGCTGCTTGGGGGGCTAAACCGGGGCTATTCAAAATTCTAACAGGGCTATAGCCCCCCTAGCCCCTGTGTAGCGCTGTCCCTGTCTGCAGGTGCGTGGCATGTCTTCGTGTAAAGTCACGAGCACATGCGCACTCTGGTCAAAGCAGCAATACTGCGATTAAGGTGTTTACATGCCTGTATATTTCGATTAAAATCGTCGTGCGCCACCTATATTAATCCGATTATGCTTGCTGCGATTATGAGCTTAATCGCATTATTATAATCGAAGTACTGCGTTTACATGAGGAAAAGTTTAATCGCAATATTGCCAAAATCTCATCATAATCGCATTAAGAGGGTCCATGTAAACGCGCTCAATGTCTCGTTTTAAATGTCAGGGCCCTTGGAAGTCTACCAATGAAGTGTGGAGCTACTTTGTGCCTCGTAAATGGCGTAAAACAGTGATTTATTTACATGGCTACTTCGATGCCCCATTGACTCTCATTGACAACCTGTTGTGAGCATCGGCTAACTGACCCCAGATTTCGGACTGCTGGACAAAAACCGAGATGAGATATGCAAGGTACGTTCACACTCGGTGTCATGATTCAATACACTTTAGGTCAAAATCACAGGACTTCTCCTTTAAGGGAATTAATTAATTTTAATATAAATCATGGTCGCACCACATGACATTTTTTAAGGCTGCGGCCAGTTCATCGAGCTGAAAAAAACAATAAAATCACTTAATTTAAAATTGTAATATGAATTTAACATTCTTAACATTCTTGTTGTTTGAACAACTACAAAATATATTATTAGTTTTTGCATTTTAAAATTTGCTTGTTGAAAATCCTTATACGTCAATGACCCACTAATATAAATTTTTTTCCCAGCTGTAAGTATGAAATATTTTTTATGATGAGACAAATCTAATGACTCAGTATCCCCTAATATCCAAACTCTAGGATCATAACTGAAAATCAACTAATGTTTAAAGACTTATAAAAAGTCTTTTGTATGTTTTTTTTTTCTGTAGTATACTTTATTTTAGTACACTAAAAATGTATTTAAGTGTAACTGGTATTTAGTATACTTTTTTTCAAGTGTACTAAAGTCCTACTGAAGTATAAACATACTTTTAATTAGTATATTTATAGTTTATAACCATCACACTTTTATTTAACACAAAAAATAACAATGTACCTAAAATGTATTTGCGGGTATTTAAGTGTATTTTCATTGCATTTAAGTATATTTTTTTCCACCTGGGAGATCAAGACTAAGGTTCTCAACTACTTTAATGACAAGTATACTGATCCTGAAAGAGATGAGCTACTCACCATGACTGCCTTTCTGGACCCAATATTCAAGACCATGTACATGTCCACTGAGAAGCTGGAGTACATTAAGGTTTGAGCTGCGCTGGTAGAATCGTCTCTTGCAGAGGATCAACCTGAAAGAGAGAGAGAAGCAGTCACTACTCCACTACCATCAGCCAAGAAACTCAAGAAGAGCCTTGGTAGCTCCTTCAAGAAGACCAGCAGTGCATCTTCCTCACGTTCACAGAAGCAGATCATTGAGCAAAAGCTGAACAGCTGCATTCTGGTAATGGCACCAGACAGTGAGACTGATCGTTTGTGTGTGAGTTGTCTTGTAAAGTACTTATGCATCCCTGCCACAAGTTTGTTCTCTGAGAGGACATTCAGCACTTGGGGCAATGTCATCACATTTAGCAGGACAGGACTGAAGCCAGAAATGGTCAACAGGTTGATGGTTGAGGCTTTAAAAGTTTACTTTGTAAAGCTTACAGTGCATCATATACAGTGTAACATATTTAAGTTTGTATTAATGAACTTATTTTTCTGTGTAATCTGCTTTATCTCCTATGTACTATACAGTATTTTATTTAATTTTACATAATATAACACTTTAGGCCTACCTCATATTGCAGGTTTGAAACTGTTTTACTGTTTGGAGAAAAACTAATTAAAAAAGATTTGATTGAAACCATTATAGTGTTTTATATTTTTGAGTTTGTAATTACAAGTTCAATAACCTTCCATGTAGCAAAATATAAAAATGTATACCGTTGATAAACAACATAAAACCAGACAAGGGCATTTTAATAAAACTGCTAACGTTACAGAAGCAGGGAATATATACGTGCATGAGTTATTTTATTTAATCTGTCATTATAATGTTTCGTTTTTTGACCTAAAACACACTGGTGTTGATGACCTGCATTCAAGCTTTCAGTAGGCTTAAATAGATAACCGTTTAAATCACATTTAGTTCACAAACAACTGACATTTTTGACCTAAACATGATTTCCAGTTTCAATAATCCTAAAATTCGACATTAGTTACTTACTTTTCGCAGTATCGGTCGCGCGCGCGCGCTCACAAGATCTCCCGGTTCTCACGAGTGAATTCAGTTGAGACTCGCTCTAAACGGCTCATTTGAATCAGTGAGTTATCGACTCGAGAACAGCTGCGATCGGATCAGTCCAATTCGTGAATGAATCGTTTGGTGGGATTTGCGAACCGATTTAACAGGTTCATTGAAAAGAATCATTTTGTTCATAATTCAGACACCGCTTCTGCGTCTCGGAGCACGCGCTTTATGAGGAGTAACGGTATGTTTTAAGAAATGTAGTGAACTAAAAGTAAAAGTTACTCAAAATAAAACCAGTAAAGTACAGATACTTGAAAAATGTACTTAAGTTACTGTCCACCACTGGTAGTGACGTTTAATTTATTTTATTTAAGTCACTCTCACTGTGATATCCGTGTGAATAGATAGATGTCGGGTTATATTTCATACATTAACGACTCGACAGTTTTAGATTCACATCAGTTATTAAATGCGGTGCCAGTCTCGAGCATTCATTTGGCCATTCACGTATCGCGAGACTTGCCTTTTAAAAGTAAACAGTTCTGTTCTGTTTACAAACATCACCTGGAGACCGCAGAAATTCTGTTGACAAACGCAAATCTTGAATACGCTATTGAATATCTTATGAAAGTTGTTTATGTTGTTTATGTTGTTATGTGAAAGTTGAATGTTTAGTCAAAAGACGGATTTCACGAGTGAAATCATCTGCTGACAATCTTCATTTCTGAAAGCACAGTTGTGAAGAAGAGTCTGAACGTAGTCTCCGGACCGTACAGAGTCTACACAGCGACCTGAACTGCACACAGAGAAACACCCTGTGCCAATTTGATAAATCTGCACCCGATATTATGTCTTTAATGGTGCGTTCACACCGGACGCGACTTGCGCGGAAAAAACGCGCTATTCGCGCGTAGTTGAACGCTTGAACATTTGAGTTTACTCGCGCCATTCGCGCGGTAAAATTCGCGTCATTCGCGCGTGACATTTTCTTCACAACAGACGCGAATTCGCGTCAAGGGAGGGGCTTCTGCCACTCGTCAGCGGGGAAGTAGTTGTAAAATAGGTGAATGAGCTCAATTTGCCAGCTTTAGCTTGCTTGTAGTCTCAATATGTATGTATATGTAGGTTAAATTGAGTAAAGAGCGTTTTTTAAAACTAACCAGATTGTCCGACCTCTTCACTCACTTTATTCTTAGCAAGATCCTTTTTATTCCTGTTTCTACAAAAGTCCAAAGATGTATCGTACAGCTCCGAGGAACCACAGACAGCAACGGTGATTTTGTCCGCCATTGTTGTTTCGGATTTCTGCCTCCGTCACTACTAGAGCAAGCTCCTGATTGGTTACCGCGACGCGGAATTCCGCCGAAGTTCAGATTTTTGAACTCGCGCGTTTCGCGCGATTCGCGCGAATGGCGCGGCAATCGTACGCTCAATGCGCGCCGCGCCATTCGCGCTATTCGCGCGTTTCGCGCCGCCTCATTCGCGCGTTTCGCGCCGCAGGATGGCTATTCGCGTCTTTGCATTGACTTAACATGTAAATCACTCGCGCTTGCCGCTTCATTCGCGTCCGGTGTGAACGCACCTTAAGACTATCGTCCATCTCTGAGGAGGGTGCAGAGAGCCATTTGAGCCTCCAAAGTGTCACAGAGGCTTCTGTGGAGAAGAGCTCGAAAGGTGAGATTGAAATTATGTTTGAAACTTCAACTGTGATTGACACAGACCTCACAAATTCAGGAAAACAAGATAAAATAGATGGTTTAGAGTGGGGCTAGGAGTTATATATCTGTTGTGTTCCTGGTATATTTGCTTTAGCATTAGAGAACGTAGCATTTGATGTCTGCTGGTAGTGGTCAACTCATGCTTTAGTCAATTTTAAAATGTAGTAAATATTATACATTGACTAATGTAGGCCTATCTGTTTGGAAAATGTCAATAAAAAGTTATGCTAATTACCTTGTATTTTAATAGTATTATATATACAGTTAGGTGCCAAGGCAAATAAAATGTTCAAGTTTTACTTCATGATAATAACCTTGGGTAATATTTGTCGCTCATAGTATTTTTTAGTAATTGTTTTTCCTACTTTAAGAACAACATACAAGCTGGAGGAAGAAGAAAACCATGCCCTCCTTCTTCAGGAAAATATGTACGGCTGCGAAGCTCCCCTTCTGCTGCTCCCAGGACACAGTGGAGTCTCAACCAGAGCTGGACATCTCTACACCAGATGTCAATTTGTCCATCTCTAAAGAGAGTGTGGAGAGCCTGGAACTGTTGAGCCTCAGCAGCCAGGATATGCTGTGCTTTAGCGTAGGCACGAGCATCATTAAGAGAGGAACTGTGGACATCCTGGACGTGTGGAACGATGACCATCTCTCCAGCTCAGATAGCTACCAAGAGGAGAGTAGCTTTGTACTTCCAGGTGAACTTCCTGTTGAGTCAGTGGATGCTTCAGCTTGCCTGAGACTAAAGGCACTGTCCAACGTAGATGACTCTACACCCAACGTCATCTCTAAGGACAGTATGGAGAGGCTGCGATTGGAGGTTTCAGGTGAGAAAAAAAAATGCATTACAAACAGTGACATTCATGTAGGTATAACAGTAAACTGTCAACTAATTATTTAATCCAATGTCAGAGAATATCTCTAATAGTTGTGTTTTCAAATTGGTTTATTTTAGTTCCACAAAAGGCCACAGAAGAGCCTAAGAAAGGGAAAGGAGTCCGCTCTTTCTTCAGGAGAGTGTGGAAGGCTGTCAAGCGTCCTTTCCGCTCCAAGAATAAAGTGGAGCCTATTGTGCCTCCTCAGCCAGAGCTGGATGATCCTGAGCCGTCACCTGCCCCAGAGTCCTTAGACTTCATCCCAGCTAATGGTAAGTCTGTGATCATTATGAACATGGTGTTTTTCATAACGATATTCATCCAGAGAATATCCTGTTGAGAAAACACACCTTGGAGCTCAAGTTGATAGACTTTGGCTGCGGTCATCTACTTGACAGGACAGGCTACAACTGCACGAAATACAGAGGTGAGTTGGCATTTAGTGTAGCAGAGAGTGGAAACCAGCATGTAGTGATTTATTGATCATGAGATGTTTTAAAGTATTGCTAAATGCTGAAAATGAGCTCTTCATCTATGGCAAATTCTACTGCGTACAAACAAACGTCTGGGCTCTTGGAGTCTTGCTGTATGAGATGATGAACAGGTGTCCTCCATTTCGTGACAGAAACGAAGTCATGGAAGCCGACGTCAGATTTGTCAACCCAGATTTATCTGAAGGTGAGAGAATAGCATTGATGCACACATACAGCCTTTGCACAGAATGAACAAACACTGGTGGAGAGCATAGTACAACACAAAGCTGTTTTCATACATGCCAACATTAGTGTCACATGATCATGACTAAGCGGCTCTCTCCTGAAAACAGAATGCTGTGATCTGATTCTTCAGTGTCTAACCCGTGATCTAACTGAACGGCCGGTCATCGAAGACATCTTGCAGCATGACTGGTTTGAAACAGTGGATCTAAAATGAAGAGAGTCAGAGGTGAGACATTTGTCATCTTCAATATATAATATACATTTCAAATATGATTAGTGAAGTGAGTTAATTTGAGCAATCTTGTTGTACTATAATAAATGATGACAGGAAAAAGACTTGAGTAAAAGACAGTCAGTGTGAAGAATGCTCTGCCTTTTTCTTTGCCAGGGTTGGACATACAGCATCCAGTGAAAAAGCACATTGGACACTTGACCCAACACTTTCCTGTCAGTCTCTACTGTCCTGACATCTAAAAAGGCAAAAAAAAAAAGTTTTGTTTTAAAAGATTAAATTAGTTTTTAAAAACAAAAGTATATATATATAAAGTATATCTAATAGATATGTATAAAAATACAAATAAACTGAGTATATTATTAAAATTATAATTTAATAAAAATTATATTAATTTTAAAAGCTTAGTTTTAGTTTAGTTTTAAAAACTTATTTTTAAAATGTTTTATTAGGAAGCATTAAAATATATATAAATAAATGTAAAAAATCTAAAACAAATATATAAAACTTATTACAAATTATATCTAAAAAAATGTAAAAAAAAAAAAAAAGAAAAAAAACTGATTATATAATAAAAATTATAATTTAATAAAAAATTATTAGTTTTAAAAGCATGGTTTTAGTTTTAAAATAAATGGTTTATTAGGAAGCTATAAAAATGTAGATATTTAAAGATTTTTAAAAAATTATATAAAACAAAAAAAAGTTAAAAATATAAAAATGTATGAAAAATTATAACAAAAAGTATACAAAAAAATTATAAAAATATATAAAAAATAAACTGAGTATATAATAAAAATTAGAATTTAATAAAACTTATTTTTAAAAGTATGATTTCAGTTTTAAAATAAATGTTTTATTAGGAAGCTATACAAATATTTCTAATAAAAATACAAAACAATAATACAAATAAACAGAGTATATAATAAAAAATTAATAAATATTGTATTAGTATTGTATAAAAGTATTATTGTAGCTTAGTTTTAAAATAAATGCTTTATTAGGGAGCAATAAAAATATAATGTATAAAAAATTATATAAAAAAATAAATATCTAGTAAAAATATAAAAAATACAATTAAACTGCGTATGTAATAAAAATGATAATTTAATAAAAAATTATATTAGTTTTAAAAGCTTAGTTTTAGTTTAGTTTTAAAGCTTATTTTTAAACACTTGTTTTTAAAAGCATGGTTGTAGCTTAGTTTTAAAATAAACGTTTTATTAGGAAGCAATAAAAAAGAAAGAATGTATAGAAAAATGATATCTAATAAAAAATAATACAAATAATATATATAATATATAATAAAATATAATAATAATTATATAATTATATAATTACATATATAAATATAATAAAATTTGAAAAAAAAAATATTAGTTTTAAAAGCATGATTGTAGCTTAGTTTTAAAATAATTTTTTTTATTAGAAAGGAGTAAAAAATGTAAAGATGTATGGAAAAATTATATCTAATAAAATTATATAAAAAATAAACTGAATATATAATAAAAATGATCATTTAATAACAAATATTAGCTTTAAAAGCATGGTTTTAGTTTTAAAAGAAATGTTTTATTAGGAAGCTATAAAAAATGTATATATTTAAAAAGATTATAACAAATTATATAAAACAATAAAAATTATATCTAATAAAAATACTAAACAATAATACAAATAAACTGAGTATATAATAAAAAATTAATACATATTGTATTAGTATTGTATAAAAGCATGCTTGTAGCTTAGTTTTAAAATAAATGCTTTATTAGGGAGCAATAAAAAATATAATGTATAAAAAATATATAAATATCAAATAAAAATATAAAAAATAATACAATTAAACTAAGTATGTAATAAAAATGATAATTTACTAAAAAATTATATTAGTTTTAAAAGCTTATTTTTAAACACTTGGTTTTAAAAGCATGGTTGTAGCTTAGGTTTAAAATAAACGTTTTATTAGGAAGCAATAAAAAAGAAAGAATGTATAGAAAAATTATATACAAAAAATGATATCTATTAAAAAATAATACAAATAATATATATAATATATAATAAAATATAATAATAATTATATAATTATATATAATTACATATATAAATATAATAAAATTTGAAAAAAAAAAAATTAGTTTTAAAAGCATGATTGTAGCTTAGTTTTAAAATAAATGTTTTATTAGAAAGGAGTAAAAAATGTAAAGATGTATGGAAAAATTATACAAAAATTATATCTAATAAAATTATAAAATAAAAAAAAAATAAACTGAATATATAATAAAAATGATCATTTAATAAAAAATTATTAGTTTTAAAAGCATGGTTTTAGTTTTAAAAGAAATGTTTTATTAGGAAGCTATAAAAAATATATATTTAAAAAGATTATAACAAATTATATAAAACAAAAAAAAAATATATCTAATAAAAATGCAAAACAATAATACAAATAAAATGAGTATATAATAAAAAAAATAATAAATATTGTATTAGTATTGTTGTCACAATCTGGCGAGGTTGAGGAGTGGATATGGAGGAGGAGAACCGGAGTAGATGAATATAACAAGTTTATTAAATAAAACACTGAAATTAATTACAAACAAACAAAAACCAGGAGCATAAATGGAGAACATGTAACATCAATCGACAGACAGCGGGGAGTGATCACAAACAGACTTAAATACACAGAAACATGGGCGTGGTAACAAACAAGATAACGAGATGACGAGGGGGAAATACAAATATGGGCAAGACTAAACCAAAAGGACTAAACCAAATGAACTAGAAACATGGGGGGAAAAACACTTGGAAAACATGACAGAACAGGACAAAACACAGACATGATCCTGACAATTGTATGGTTGTAGCTTAGTTTTAAAATAAATGCTTTATTAGGGAGCAATAAAAATATAATGTATAAAAAAATATAAAAAATAATACAATTAAACTGAGTATGTAATAAAAATGATAATTTAATAAAAAAATATATTAGTTTTAAAATAAATGTTTTTATTAGGAAGCAATACAAATTAAAACGATTGTTTAAAATGTATACAAAAATATAAAAATAATGATATCTGTGTATATAATTAAAAATTTAATTTAATAAGTTATTTGTTTTAAAAGTTTAGTTTCAAAAGCATTGTTTTAGATGAACAGTTTAAAAAAAACTGTTTTATTAGGAAGCAATAAAAAATACAAAAAATATATACAAATGTATTAAAAAATATTAAATATATATAAAAATGATATCTAATACAAATATAAAAACAAATACAAATAAACAGTATATAATAAAATAATTTATTAAAAGTTATATTAGTTTTAAAAGCTTAGTTTAGACACTTAAATGCTTTTGTGTTAAATACTATTTAATAATGATGAAAAAATGATATCTAATAAAAAATACAAATGTTTCTGTGATATGTGTCTCTTTATATATATATATATATATATATATATATATATATATATATGTACGTGTGTGTGTGTGTGTGTGTGTGTGTGTGTGTGTGTGTGTATGTGTGTGTGTGTGTGTGTGTCTGTGTGTGTGTGTGTGTGTGTGTGTGTGTGTGTGTGTGTGTGTGTGTGTGTGTGTGTATGTGTGTGTGTGTGTGTGTGTCTGTGTGTTTACTTTATTTGAAGTAACAATTTTTATGGTGTTGGTTATAGTTTTAGTTTTACTTAACTATAATAAGCCTGTTGCTGACAAATGAAATTCATGAAATGTATAAATTAAATTTAGGGGGAATATAGATGTTCAATGATTTATCACTCTGAAGAAGTTACTGCAGTACTTGGTATCCCAATAGGTTTAAAAGTTAGTTTTAAATGCTTGGTTTTAAACGCTTAGTTTTATTAGAAAACAATAATAAAAAAAAAAAAAAAAAATATAAAAATATATATATATATATAATGATGTCTGATAAATATATATATATAAATACAAATAAACATAATAATATAAATAATAAAAATTATAATTTAATACAAAATATATTTGTTTTTAAAGCTTAGTTTTAGTTCAGTTTTAAAAACTTAGTTGTAGCTTAGTTTTAAAAGCATTGTTGTAGCTTAGTTTTAAAAGCATTGTTGTAGCTTAGTTTTAAAATGTTTTATTAGAAAGCATTAAAAAATAAATTATAAAAAATATAAAAATTGATATCTAATAAAAAATAATACAAATAAACTGAGTATATAATAAAAATTGTAATATTTTTTTTATTAGGAAGCAATACAAATATAAAGAATGTATTAAAAATAAAAATATATAAATAATATCTAATAAAAAGATAAAAAAATAATACAATTCAATTCAAGTACATAATAAAAATTATATTAGTGTTAAAAGCTTATTTTTAGACGCTTAGTTTTTAAAAGCATGGTTGTAGCTTAGTTTTAAAATAAATGTTTTATTATGTGACTATCATGTGATTCTTATGATGTCAACAGGAGTTGCATTCAATTTCAACCACATAATGTAAAAATAGTTTGGGTATAAACACTTATTGCCAACAGTAGCAATAAAAACAAAAGTATCTTAACACTTGTACATATTGTAACGCTTATCATCTTCTGCCAGGAGGACAACTGGCGACAACTGCACGTGTAAAAAAGTATTTATCATTGAATCATTCATTCAGGAGATTGCAATGGTGAAACAAGTCTTTATTAATTGAGATGCTGGCACTTTTAAAATTTTTGATCGAATATATATTTTATAGTATTGTTTTTTAAAGAAACAAGTATGCAAACTTAGTATGTTTCCTTAATATCTGCAAGCATATTATTCTATGTATTTTTATTAGTACTGACAAAATTAGCAGGTGATTATCTTTTCCAGTTTAACAGTGTTAAAAATATTTAACGCAGGGGCAGGGCTAAGGTTGGCCACCCCACTTGTCTTTTTGTTTACTCACTCGCTTTCCTGAAAAGTGTGACTGACGCGATGCAGAAGACAGAATTTATATCTCATTTCTGCTCGTTTTGTTGAACCTTTGCATTGCAGTCGTGACAAATAGACAAATGTGCCGCTCTGTCTTGGTGCTTTGAAAATGAAACAATTTTCTAAATCCAAAGTACAAAAATTAAGCTTTTGCTTTTGGGACAGTGGGAGGAGCAGCAATCGAACTTGGGTTCACACTAGACAACTGAACCAAGTGTGAAAGCACCCTTAGAGTCACATCAGTTGATGAATATGATTGACAATGCCAAACATTATTTGGCCACTCACACACACACTCCCATTGGAGACTTGCCTTTTAAAAGATAAACAGTTCTTTACTGTTTAAAAATTGCACATTGAGACTCCTTCATTGTGATCTATTATGCAGTACGCGTTTCATTTCAATGATGTCCACTCAAGCCCACATGTAAGCAAACATCGCAGAATCATTCTGAGGGTTTATAGTAGGAGTATCATCTGTGACAGTGACAGACATGAATCTTGTGAACGAGTGATTCAGAGTTTCATTTGAGAGTTAGTCCAGCTTCAGTCTAAAGAGACAGCACGAGTGAAATCCTCTTCATATCTGAGAGCACAGTGTGCAGACCATACACGAGTCTAAACATAGTGTGCAGACTTTACAGAAACACACTGTGCAAATTTGATAAATCTAGACTGGACTTTGTCTTCAACATTATCGTCCATCTCTGAGGAGAGTGTAGAGAGACAGTTGAGCCGCGACACTCAGAGTGTCATGGAGAAGAGCTCAACAGGTGCAATTATGCATTAAATAAAATTAATAGTTTTAGTTAATGATGATAGTGGGCCATAGTTGTTGCTAATAGTATTTTCTATTTGTTTTTCTTAGTTTCAGAAAGACATTCAAGCTGGAAGATGATCATGGCTTCTTTCTTTAAGAAAGTATGTAAGGCTGCAAAGCTCTCCTTCTGCTGCTCCCAGCACACAATAGACCCACAGTTAGACAACTCTACACCAGACGTCAACTTGTTCATCCCTGAGGACGGTGTGGAGAGACTGGAATTGAGTGGAGCCACTTGTACCTCCTCAGCCAGAGCTGGATGATCCTGAGCCGTCACCTGTCCCAGAGTCCTTAGACTTTGTCCCAACCAATGGTAAGCCTATGATCATAATAACAAGAACAAGATACATTTTACTGAAGCAAAAATTTGTTTTCAATTAAGTTTATTTAATTTAGCTAGCTAGCACCATCTCTTGAACATGTCAACAGCGCGGGTCATCATGCGTCAGGCTGTGCAAGCAGTCCAGCTCTGCGTTGAACATGGTGTTTTTCATAACGATATTCATCCAGAGAACATCCTGTTGAGAAAACACACTTTGGAGCTTAAGTTGATAGACTTTGGCTGCGGTCAGCTACTTAGTAGTAATGGCTACAATCACAGGCATTATAGAGGTGAGCTGGCAGTTTGTGTAACAGAGTGTGGAAACCAGCATGTAGTGATTTATTGATCATGTGATGCTCCTAAGTATTGCTAAATGCTGAAAATGTGAGACAGTGTAACTGAATAGGAAACTACAAATTTTGCTGTTGTATATCTTCAGCTCTTGATCAGAAATGTACATTTAAAACATGTGTAGTAAACCAAGTTCATTTTTGTTATTTTATACTGTAAATATGATATGTTTGTGCAAAGAAAATTACAGTAACATTTTATGACATTCATTATAAATATCGTTCATTTTTGGATCAATTGAGTGTGAATGAAAACCAACCTGTTTGTTCCTCAGTATCTGCATGTTTGACTGTGAATGTTTCTTCAATCTTAAGGTCTTCAGTCTCCTCTTTAATAAATGCCATCTTTTTAATAGTGTGTCAGGATCTCGCAGTTGCTTCAGCAGGAGTTTTTCTGTGTGTTTGGACACTTTTTCCTGTTTAAGATGAAAATAATTCACAAATAAAAAAAGCATACATGAAAACTTAATCTCTAAGTGTGTCCCAATCAGCTCCTTAGAACAGTAATGAGTGCACTGGTAATGGAGTCAGTCAGAGTAATAACCCAGCTGGCATTTTAACGTGGAGTCAGCGTTGAATCAACGTCACTACGTCAGGTGTCAGTGTTGGATAACCATTGGATTTTGTTTAGATTTTGCAAATCTAAACAACAGTTAATTGATCAGCATTGTTTGAATGTTGGAACAACGTTATTTTTCTACTGATATATTTCAACAAAATGTTTAAAAGTCATGGTTGTAAAAATAATGTTGATTTGACGTACAACTCAAAGTCAAGTTTTGACGTTGAATGAATGTTTTTTCATAAACTGACATTATTTCAACCACATTTAAACGTTTAAGGTCGGTCGAATGCCAGCTGGGAAATAATATAGTTAAATGTTCTGATAAAATTATATACAAACGATAATATTACGTATTTATGATGAATATACTTTATATATATTAAATAGATTACATGTTTATTAAAACATTTGCAGTTGTAATGGCACATGTTTGAGTTTGTTCTCGTTTGTAGTCAGCGTGCGCTGATTCGAGCGCTTCGAATCACTGAATCATTTTACGAATGATTCGGTTCAGATGATTCGGATTATCAGTTTCTCTCAGTTCTTCCCGTACTTAAACGATGTAAGTTCCTGATTCAAGATAAAAGGAGCGAAATGAGACGCACGTTACCTATATTATTAATATGAGGATGCGCTTTACTCACGAAAGTAAGTTTTATCAGGAAATATTTGCAGCTGGTTTGTAATAGTTGTCTTGCTCATGTTTGTTGTTCTCGTTGCATTTCCAGTGTTTTGAGCAGCAGATGTTGTCAGTGTGCCGTCCCAGCCAACATTGATATGTGGGCCCCATATGGGTTATATCTGGGCAGCATGGGTTATATGTGGGCATGGGCTGAAACTGGGCAATTTATGTGGGTCCCATGTGTGTTTCACAATGTGGGTCCCATATAGGTTTGAACATATGGGACCTTTGTGGGATCTATGTGGGCATGGGCTGAAACTGGGCAATTTATGTGGGTCCCATGTGTGTTTCACAATGTGGGTCCCATATAGGTTTGAACATATGGGACCTTTATGGGATCTATGTGGGCATGGGCTGAAACTGGGCAATTTATGTGGGTCCCATGTGTGTTTCACAATGTGGGTCCCATATAGGTTTGAACATATGGGACCTTTGTGGGATCTATGTGGGCATGGGCTGAAACTGGGCAATTTATGTGGGTCCCATGTGTGTTTCACAATGTGGGTCCCATATAGGTTTGAACATATGGGACCTTTGTGGGATCTATGTGGGCATGGGCTGAAACTGGGCAATTTATGTGGGTCTCATGTGTGTTTCACAATGTGGGTCCCATATAGGTTTGAACATATGGGACCTTTGTGGGATCTATGTGGGCATGGGCTGAAACTGGGCAATTTATGTGGGTCCCATGTGTGTTTCACAATGTGGGTCCCATATAGGTTTGAACATATGGGACCTTTGTGGGATCTATGTGGGCATGGGCTGAAACTGGGCAATTTATGTGGGTCCCATGTAGGGTGACCAGATGAGACCGGTTGAAATTCGGGACGGGGGACGGGGGACGGGGGAGGGGGGGGGGGGTTAATGAAGCAATCATATTTTTATTAACAAGTACATATGCATATAAATTGATATAGCCTAATACGTAGGCTACAGAAGTATTATTTTGAACACGGTGCCTTCTTAAAGAAGGACGAGACCAACTTGTTGGTCTGTACTGTCGCAGTGTTGGTACAGTGTAATTTGCTGCTAGCAACATCTTAATGTTTATCGTTAAAAAATAAACAGTTATACTGTAAATGCAATTAGATAACGTGAGAAACACCGTAATAGCGACCATAACCAGATACTAATTGTCATATTTTTACGTTTTTAGTCTTTCTGCAATCTTTCTCTCACTGTGGGAGATTGAATGAGTTTCAGTAAAGACTGCATTCAAGAAATACGATAAAAAAAAATGTATGCTGAATGCAATTCGTTGCCTTGTGTTTTTTAAACACTATTTTCCTCTTTTCTATTATGTCAAATGCCATTTTTGCTTGCCTTTTATAATATTCAGTTATGTTGTATATTTGAATATCATAAAATAACACGAATAAATTACTTTTTTCTTATTTAACATTAAATCGTTAAATCAAAACATATAAAAAAAGAGTGTTTGATCATGTCCAAATACACATTCAAATGTATTTTACCTTAAATATCAAACTAACTGTAATATAAATACTATATTAGAAAATGTTATCTTTTAAATGGTCAGGATCATTATTGCACATTATTTAGTACAAAAAAAAAGCCTCCTCAAATATTAACTAAATAGAACTGAACTATATATTACAATTATTTAATTGAATAAAAGTTACGTGTTTGGTCACATTTGACTGCCAAAAAGTATGAGAACATATTAATTATGTCTCTTTATCACTGCCCAGAATAAAATGCGATTGTAAAGCGTATTCAGAGTAGTTATCAATACACAATCAATGCACATTATGTGTTAATAATTACTCGAAATTGCTGCAAATATAGTAAAACTGCTGTCTATCCTACTTAAACCCATTCAAACACATTGACAGCGCGGAGTTGTTTGGAACTATTGGGCGCTCCACGAACCACGTGACCGCGCGGCGGCGAGATCAAAGCGTGTCGTAACTCTCTTTCTCTATGGCTCTGGGTATATCTAAAAAAAAAAAAAAAACAAGATGCTGCAGCCAATGAGCAGCCGGCGGATGACTCAACCTCGCTCCACGGACAGTTTTTTATGTTTTATCAGACAATAACTATTTAAGATTTTGCTTCAGTATAATTTTCGGGACAATTAGAGCGGGATTCGGGATTCGGGACAGCAGCTTAGATTTCGGGACTGTCCCGAATTTTTCGGGACGTCTGGTCACCCTAGTCCCATGTGTGTTTCACAATGTGGGTCCCATATAGGTTTGAACATATGGGACCTTTGTGGGATCTATGTGGGCATGGGCTGAAAATGGGCAGTTTATGTGGGTCCCTTGTGTTTTCACATTGTGGGTAACATCTATAAAAATATGGGACCTTCGTGACATGTGGCCAAAAATTATTTCACACACTTAAAATACATCTTTAGACCTTTAAACTTTTGGTTAATAGTCACTTTTTAAACTTGAATATAATAATAACTACTGGGTCATTTCATGTCAACTTAACCATGTCCCCGGCTCGAAATTATTTAGATTTTGCTCATATTTATTCTGAAGTAAAAAAAAAAAAAAATGAAAATAAGCAAAATAAAAAAAATTGAGCTAGGGAAGTTTTTGAAATTTGGTTTATTTGACACGGAATGACCCTACTTTTTAAATTAAAATTTGTGAATTATTAATATTATATTAATATTATTATTAATATTACAATGTTACCCTGCCTATGCATTTATCAAAATGCATTTTTCTTTTAATGCACACATTTTAGCAGGGACAAAGACCTTTTTTTTTAAATTGTAGATTTACATCGGTCTTATTATGACCTACTCTCAAATCAACGCACCTTCCGCTCGACCAAGTAGTCCGGTTGCCTTCAATTTTTAGTTTGGATATTTTTTTCACATAATATCATATAATAATATTATATGTCATTGATCTTGAATGATAATAAGCGTATATTTACATTTATAATTGTAAAAAATGTAAATATTCGAACAAAAGGAATTCCCGCTCTGGCGCAGGGATACAGTCTCCTCTAAGCACATGGAGCTGCAGCATGGCCGGAGTCTACTTTCAACGGTTGACGCAGGACGAAGTCGGAGCGAAAATAAGCAGGTAAAAGGCATATTTTCTAGAAATTATATTATTATTCACGGTTTCAAGTATTGGTAACATTGTTTTGACAATTTAAATGACCTTTAAAATAATGTGGCCTTTTAAATGATGATGTTGTATTTTTTTCTGTCCGCGTCGGCGTCTGTAAGGCTTAAATTATGCTATTTTTGTTGACGGAAAGGTGTAGTTTTGGGTATTGCCTGATATTAATGAAGTAGGATTCTCAGTTGTTGTTTTTATGCTTTACTGATGCATTTTGTGGCCGTCTAGCCGCCATTTTTCACCTGAGGGGAAACAGAATTTCCACACAATTTATAATAATAACCGCGTTTGAATGGCAAAATACTGAGTTCTTAAGGTATCTGACATAACGTGCTCCTAAAAGCGGACAAATGCTGCTTTCGAACGCCAGGTAGGGTGGATTTCAAATAGTTTTGAGACCACGGTTCTTTAGGCCTGTCTGTGCGCGCTTCGAGCATGCGTCCTGACAGATCTTTTTCACAGCATATTGGCGCTAATGACTAGCCTATTTTAACATCAAGCCTTTACTTAATCATTTATTCATGTATTTTTTCTTTAAAGGGTTAGTTCACCCAAAGTAATGACTTTATTTCACATTTTCGTATCTACTGCGTCACTTGGATGCGCGTTCACAAGTGTACCACGACGGATGCGTGCGGCGGCGTGGGCGCTGACCCACATTCAGCGTTATGACGTTGAAACACATGCGTCGTGCCTCGTTTACACGCGAAGAAAGACGCACGCTGTGAAAAGCTATTTAAATCTATTGATCTGGGTCAGCGCCGCCACAGGCATGCGTCGGGGTACTCTCGTGAATGCGCGTCCCAAAGTGACGCAGTAGAGACGAAAATGTGGAACAAAGTCGTTATTTTTGTTTTCTTTGTGCACAAAACGTACCTTCGTAAGGTAACAAATCTTTAACAGTAGTAGCTTTAAATCGTCGTATTGCCCTGACCTAATATTACACACATACGGTACTGCAGTTAAACGTTTGATAGTGCTCTTAGGCAATTTATAAAGGATTATAAATGAATTTGTACATTGATGTCAGTCACATTTATACATGATTTTATACATTGATTGCTCTCTATATAAAAGGAACTGTGTATATTTAACAAGTACTGTATGTAGATCATTGTTTATACCATATATCAGCAATTCCAGCGTTACGGACGTGACATTCAAGGTCAAATCCTGAAATATAAATCCTCATAAATTTTATTCTTTACCAATATATTGAACCATCTCTTTATATTTTTGAAACCCCTTAAAATAGAGCCCAGACATCAGAAAAGTTTCAGTCTAAAACCCTGTTTTATATTTTAAATGAGGGAAATACACATACGTTACGGACGTGACAAAAAAAGACTCGAGTTTCTGGGAGACAACATATTTTGTAAAATTTCTGCGATTTACAGTGCACAAACCAGAAGTAACAATATCTGCCGAATTGACAAGGGTTGGCTATTTACAAAACCTAAAACATCAATTTTGTTTAAATTTTCGCTTTTATGTTTCAGAGGAAAAATCAGCGTTACGGACGTGACATCTCTCCGTTACGGACGTGACCGTTCTGAAAGCGGAATTTATCCGACTATGGAAATGCGTATAAAATGCTTTAAAAACTTTAACTGAGACGTCTAATAGTAACTTATAGTAAGTAATAAACATTCGTTTAGGCCATTATTTAACTAATTAATGTATACAAAAATGAGACATTTTAATGTTTTTATTAATAAACTAATGTTTTCTTGTGAGCTGCCAGATGAAATTCACAGTGCTGACTCGCATCTCCACAGGCCTATACTGGATGTGGCTTTAGAGAGAAATAAAGCCTTCATATTACATAAACGGAGAGTGTTTAATTTCGTTTTTAATTGGTTCGTTTGAAAGTAGACATTTTAAGCTAGACATATCTCTTGTAGCCTATGTGAGACAGGCTGAGTTCTGGCTCTTTTTTGAGAAACGCTCCAGCCAGAGACAGACCGATGGCAGAAAGCGCATCCTGTCTGTCTTTATTTGTAAAAAAAAAAAAAAAAATACAAATAATAAAATTAAAAGCTTACGTTAAATCAGGTTCGAACTGAATGTTTCATTATCAGAAAAAAATGCTTTATCAGAAAAAAAAGTGATCACGCATGCACCTCCCTGTCATGCATGCGCATTAGTTTTCCGCACAAACCCTTAAATATCAGTAATAAATGAGGTTAATGCTAGAGTGGGGATCCGCATTAAAATAAATTTCCACAAGTCTACACCCGAGACAAACGCAGTTATAACCTGCAAATTGAAGGATATATTTGACGTTTTAAAATGATCTAATTGACCGATGCCGTTCCAATTCGTTGATCATTAGTTGCTGTTAATCAAGATTACGCATATGTCGCAGCATAAACTTGTTTTAATAAATTGCTTATGCATTAAATAATAAAGATACAAAACAGGTTATTAAATATGCTGAATATATTTTGTACAAATATTTATAAAATGGGAAAGCCTAATCTTCATTTTGCATCTGCATAAAATAGTGAATTATTTTAACATGCAATGATACAAAATAAAACCAAACAAGATTTGTAATGAAGAAAAGAATATTTAGACAAATATGAGTGTTGAAACCCCACAGCACATCTCTTGCTCACTCAGCAGCATGCGCGCAGAACACGCAAAATCTTGCTCTATGCATGAATGCAGCGCAGATAGCGACACAAGTTATTTGAAATACATAAAATGTTTAAATAAGATAATACTGACAATGGAAATTATATGACATTTCAAATAGTTTTGACGATTTTTTCCCTTTAGTCCGCCTGTGCATTTCTGCACAGTAAATGCAGTTCATCTCCGCGCTGTTTTTAGTTGAGAACGCAATTTCTGAAATTTTAGAATGAATTAATTTCTAAAATGTTATGATAGAAAAAAACTCAAACAGGCCACAGTATAATAGAAATACACAGGCTATCGATCATCAACTTGTGTGCAGACCCGGTTCTACGGGGGTGCTTGAGGGTGCTAAGCACCCTCAAACGAAATCAATAGCACCCTCAGTTAAAGCTGTAATAATGTCATTTTATTGCAGATTTAGATAACAATCCAGTGAGTAATCATTAAAAAAACACATTTATTTTTCTGCTGTAAGCATTAAAACAATGCCCTACCATATTGTAACGCATCAAAGCAGTCAATTAGAGCGTTGCATTTCAGCCTCGGCCGACTAGCCCGACTTTTTTACACCTCTGGTTGCTGGGCTTCAGGCCAATTTTCACGTCAGAGTTCAGAGGCGGACGTGCACCGGTTTTATCTGTTTTAGGTTTCTCCTTATTTTAATATTTTAGACATCCATAAATTATGGTGAAGAAAAAAATGCCGCGCTGGTGGAAACAACAGGAGACTTCACTTTCGGTTTCACTTTCGAGATCGGGCACGGACTGCAGCGCAGCTGGAACAGATCCGCGCTCAAGCACACAATATGCTGAAAATTGCCACAAAGGTAAATAAATAACACTGAATGTGCCGGGCCGGAAAGAGTAAAGTTTATTTAAATTATATATTAATAAACTAGTGTATTCTGAGTCAGTGTAACAAAAATACTTTTTGGACGCGCCTTTAAAGAGAAATTTATCTTTTCGGATTACATAATGAGAGAGTTTTTGTTTTCTATTTGTTTTATTTCGTTAAGTAATAATTTAAAACTATTTTATACGGTTTTTTTAAGTGCACACAAATAAAAGTACACCATTTACAGTACCGAATGATGTATTAACCTACTCTTACCTTTGTGAGCAAAAATGACAGATAATTTTAAATTGCTTCCACTGAAAAAAATGCACTGGCGCCCATGTCCTGCGTCTTCAGCTTCCACTCTCTGCACAAACTATTGGATATGCGCCTAATACCGCACATTTATCTCTAGGTTTAACGTTTAAACTAACATTGTTTTATACTTGAACTATTTCTTATCTATAGATTTTATGCAAATCGTGATGATTTGAGTAGGCAAACTGATCAAATTAACAGACTGATCAGTCTACCGCTGGGCGCTGTTCCTTAAAAATAATAATAATAAAATAAAATAAAAACGTATATTTTACGAACAAAAATGCTCCAAACGTTTTTTTCTAAATTAAGTTAATAAAAAAAACGAAAGTATAATCAATTTGCCATTACATACAAAAATGAAGTATTTTGATTTTAAAATAGCAACGCGCGCCATCAGTGTCGCGCCCTAATGTCGACTATGATGGTATAATGTTAGAGCACCCTCATTAATTTAGGAAGCACCCTCAGTGATTTAGTTCTGGAACCGGGCCTGCTTGTGTGCCAGTATGCATATGAATTAATATGAAGCATCTGTAAGAGTCACGTCCGTAACGGTCACGTCCGTAACGCATTATTATGGCTGATAAGAGCAAAGAATTGAGATGGGCTGTTGATCATAATAAGCATGGCCATAAGTTGGCTTTGTACAGAAAGTTTCAAGTTAATTGCATTAGTAATTACTAAATTAAATAAACTTAATCTTTAAAACGTTACGGACGTGACACAACGCTGAAGTGTCCTGACGTCATAAATCTAGCCCTTATAAATCCAAAAATCATAGCTGTTTCGACAAAGTGAGTTTATTTACTTTTCATACAGGCCTCCATCTTTCTACAAAATACTTACTGTTGACACAATTAAAAAATATACAGTCTTTAATCTCTCATTTGAAACCATGAAATACAGTCGAATGAAAATGTAATTTTACAATAGGTGCACCCATCATACGTGGTGGAAAAACATAGCAATTTCCTTCAAATTTCTATTAAAGCACGTTGGTGCAGCTAAATACAGACCTAAATGCACAACTTAAACAGGGTTTTGTTCTTTTTGTATAAACTTAATTTTTTCATGGTAAGGTTGACATTTGCGTGGAATTGCTCATATACTATTGAAATTATTCTAAAATTTGTTTTTAGATAATGGAGTACTACGGTGCAAGTTCACGTACTACACGGCGACGAATCAAAACAAAAGTGCAAGAACATTTAATGAGCTTTGCTGTGGATGCTCTGGAAGCTCTTGATGAAACTGTTGAGCAAAGTGTGAATGATGAGCAGGTTTTTGAAACCGACAGATCAGATCAACTGAATTTGACATTGGATAGTGATGAAACAAATGACTCATTTCAAGATTCTGACGAAGAGGAAATGGAGCCTCAGCTTGACATTAAGACAAAATTGGCTGAATGGGCAGCTAGTCGGAATATCTCTCAGTCTGCTTTGTCAGAATTGCTGCACATACTTCTAAATGAAGGTCTTAACTTACCAAAAGATCCAAGAACTCTTATGTCTACTTTAAAAAACTGTGAAGTCAAAAAAATGGGAAGTGGAAGTTATTATCATTTAGGCCTTTGTAATGCAATATGTGCAAAGCTGAACAATGCACAAAATGAACTCACAGACACATTAACTCTAAGACTGAATGTTGATGGAATACCACTTTTCAGAAGTTCCAATGCACAGTTGTGGCCCATACTTGGTAAAATTAAGGAGCTACCTAGCTCGAAAGTGTTTATGATAAGTCTGTATGCTGGCCCATCTAAACCACCATCAGTTCATGAGTACATGAAAGATGTTGTTGAGGAATTAAAAAGACTCACAAAGGAAGGCTTGTACTTCAGTGGGAAACATTACAGTGTTCCCTTGCCTGATGCATTTATATGCAATGCTCCTGCAAGAGCGTTTCTCAAATGTATAAAAGGTCACTCAGGTTACAGCTCTTGTGAGCGTTGTGTGCAACATGGTGTTTATTTAAAGGGAAAAGTAGTGTACCCAGACATGGAAGCAGCCCTGAGAACAGATGCCCAATTTGATGAAATGTTAGATGAGGAACACCATCGTGATATGTCACCTCTTCGGGAGTCGGGAGTAGGTTTAGTGACATCTTTTGTACTTGATTACATGCATTTAGTGTGCTTAGGAATTGTCCGTAAGCTTGTTTCACTGTGGATCAAGGGACCCTTGACATGTAGGATTTCATCAAGTGTTCTTTCTGTTGTATCTGAAAACTTAAAACGACTTAGGCAGAATATGCCTAGGAATTTCTCAAGAAAGCCACGATCCCTTTACGAATATAGTCAATGGAAAGCCACAAGAGTTTAGGCAATTTTTGTTATATACTGGCCCGGTTGTGTTGTTTAATGCATTTCCTAAACGTGTATATAACAACTTTTTAGTCTTATCAGTTGCCATAAGAATTCTTTTGAGCCCAGATCTGTGCAGTCTATTGTGATTATGCTGAAAAGTTGTTGAAGTTTTTTGTCACAAACTTTGGCAAAATCTATGGATCTGAGTTTCTTGTTTATAACACACACAGCCTTATACATTTGGCACAAGATGCTCGTAAATATGGTGCTTTGGACTCTGTATCGTGCTTTCCCTTTGAAAATTATTTAGGCCATTTGAAAAGGATGGTTAGGAGACCTCAAAATCCGGTTGAACAAATTGTGAGACGTGTGGATGAGAAACAAGCTTTTAATAGGGACTCAATAGGAAGCTCAACATTGGAAGAACATCTCAAACAGCCACATTTCTCTGGACCTACTCCACCAGGATTTTCCACATGCACACAGTTTAAGCAATGCCAATACAAAGGAATGACCATCTCCTGCTCTCCAGGAAACAACTGCTTTGAGATTAGTAGCAGAGTTGCCCTTGTTAGAAATCTTCTGGTCTCTCCCATGGCAGACATTTTTGCTGTATGTGAGTTTTTTAATACAGGAACATGTTTTTTTGACTACCCTGTTGCTTCTTCAAGTTTGGGAATTACTGTTGTTTCAGCACTCACTGGCCAGCTTTTTGTTGTTCCAGTGGCACAACTTTCAAAAAAACTTGTTCTTCTCCCTATATGACTGATGTGTATGTGGCTTTACCTCAGCTGCATGATTACTGACTCGGTACTTTAATGGTTCAGAATGTCCCTTTATAGCGTAGTGGAGTTCACTGACGAGTACACGGACAATGGAAGGACTGTCATTGATGTCATCCCTACAAGCTGGATAACTGGACCAGAAAGAGAAGAATGCTTTTGGCCAACTGGTAGGACTGTGCACATCAGCAAGGCTGTTAAAAAACTACTAACTCCTGGAGCAGACTGGGCAAAGTACAGCATACGTGTCATAGGAAATGCAGGTAACTTAAACAACCTGGTTTAAAAAAAAAAAAAATGTCCTGTTGCTCTAAATGTATTTAATTTTGTTTTTTGTTTTTTACAGACACATATGCTGCAGCAAGAGCTAAACTTAGCAGGGCAGAGGATACCTCAGATTTACAAACTGACACTGAAGTGCCAATGAAGCACAAAAGATTGTGAGTTAAAACTTGTTTTCTCCATGGTAGTCGGGGTTAGGAGCTATACTTCACTGTGTGCATAATTATTATACACATTGATATTCTGGTCATATTTTTTTCCAAGCACATTTGACCAATTCCAAACCACATCATTCTTAATAACTACTAATAATTTTGTATTTAATCATTTAAATATGATATATCATTGTCCATGAAGGCTGGGAAGTAAAAAACTCATATCTAGGTGTGCATAAGTATTAGGCACATTTTCTTTTCCAGATGAAATGAAAAAAAAAAAAAAAATCAAATCCCCTTGAGAAGGATGCAAAACTATAATTTGCAAAGTTAAGGCATGACCATTGGACAGGGAAATGCTCATTGGGTCAGCGAAGCGAGGAAAAACAGGTGGAGAAGAAAAGACACATTAAAAGGGATAGTTCACCCAAAAATGAAAATTTGATGTTTATCTGCTTACCACCAGGGCATCCAAGATGTAGGTGACTTTGTTTCCTCAGTAGAACACAAACAAAGATTTTTAACTCAAACCGTTGCAGTCTTTCAGTCGGATGCTGAGCTCGTGCTCAGGACAGTTGGACGTTGATGTGTATCAAAGGTAAAAAATGGTATAAATTCTGTTCAGTTTATCGCAAATACCGATCGTTTCGTGTCACGAGCCGCAGGGTGTAATTTGGAATTGTCTGTGCATGTTTTTATTTTTTTTAATTTTTTTTTACTTTCAAAGGTTCGGTGCCCATTGACTGCCATTATACGACTAACAGACTGCAAAGGGTGAGTTAAAAATCTTTGTTTGTGTTCCCCCAGGGCATCCAAGATGTAGGTGACTTTGTTTCTTTAGTAGAACACAAACAAAGATTTTTAACTCAAACCGTTGCAGTCTGTTAGTCGTATAATGGCAGTCAATGGGCAACAAACCTTTGAAAGTAAAAAAAAACAAAACATGCACAGACAAATCAAAATTACACCCTGCGGCTCGTGATGATACATTGATGTCCTAAGACACAAAACGTTTTTTGTGAGAAACAGAACAGTATTTATATAATTTTTTACCTTTGATACACAGCAATATCCAACTGTCCTGAGCACGAGCTCAGTATCTGGCACATTACCTGTGTATGCGCTCTGGTGTAGTATACGCGAATGCAGGAAGGGGAAATCGGCTTTTAGCTTTAAATCGGTTTGAACAATCAGGATAAGCGCAAGTAATTACCGTTTGGAATAGCTGCTATACACACAATCTCTGTGCACTGAAGTTCAGGAGGTTGTGTATACTACGCCAGAGCACGTACACATGTAACGCACCGGATGCTGAGCGCGCGCTCAGGACAGTTGGATATTGCTGTGTATTAAAGGTAAAAAATGATATAAATACTGTTCTGTTTCTCGCAAAAACTGATCGTTTCGTGTCTTAGGACATCAGTGTATCGTCACAAGCCGCAGGGTTTAATTTAGATTTGTCTGTGCATGTTTTTATTTTAATTTTCAAAGGTTTGGTGCCCATTCACTGCCATTATATGACTGACAGACTGCAACGGTTTGAGGTTTAAAAATCTTTGTTTGTGTTCTACTGAGGAAACAAAGTCAACAGCTAAAGTCTGTCTACACTGGACACGACAAAGCAACCGTTGCAAATCATTTAAACTTTGTGTGAGCACGTCATTAATAGAACGAGGCAGCATATTACTATCGGGGATTTGCCGTGTCGCGCCGCATCCAGTGTAGACAGCATAATACGCCTTATTCAGTCCGCCGCCATTTTGAATCGAAAAGGCAAGTTTCCACAGTCATTTTCTTAAATAAATGCAATATTGTTACCTAAAAGTTATGTATGAATTTTAATAATACACATTTTCTGAAGTTGTGGAAATTTGTGAAATGATATATTCTCTTTATTTTTATGACTAAACTATCTCCATCCCGATACGCAACTATACGCCACAGTGGGCGTTGCTGGACTGCTATCCCTCACAGCCTCGTTTTCGATTCAAAATGGCGGAGGGCTGAATAAGGCGTATAGGTTCTGTTGTAGACACGGTGTTAGTCAAGATAGACCATGTTTGAAAATAGCTTATTAAATCTTTAAATATTAACTATTTGGTGCTATGGTGAAGAGTATAGCAAACATAAATATCTAAATGGCTATTGAAACATTGGCCACGTATACACTAAGTTTCAGGAGTGACAACTGCATTTAAATGCGGGAATGAGTCCCGCAAATTATCGTTTCATGTGTACAGAACAGCAGTTTGTAACCATAGCAACATTTTGCCATCTTGCGGGCATGAAGAAGAATTTAGCTGTTTGGTATCTGCCTTTTTTTTTTTGGCTAAAGACTCATGTCTGTTGATTTTAACTAAACTACCACTGATAGACGTGCCTTATTTAGTTTATGCTTGGGAGGCTGCTTTAGAGGGTGCTGTCTTGCTGTATAAAAAAGGTACTTGTAGGTTTGTGCAGGTAAATAAATGCATATTTATTTATTTATTTATTTTTGATAAAATGTGCCTTTTAAGGACATTTATTCAAAATGTTGGTAACATTTTACAATAAGGTTCATTAGTTAAACATTAGTTAGTGCATTAACTAACATGAACTAACCATGAGCAATACATTTGTTACTGTATTTACTAATCTTTATTAACATTAGTTAACGGAAATACAGTTGTTCATTGTTTGTTCATGTTAGTTCACACTGCATTATCTAATGTTAACAATTTTAATAATGTATTAGTAAATGTTAAAATTAACATTAACAAAGATTAATAAATGCTGTATAAGTGCAGTTCATTATTAGTTCATGTTAACTATTGTGGTTAACTAATGAACCTTATTGTAAAGTGTTGCCAAAATGTTTTTACTGATTTTTATCTTTCAAATATCTTTTTAGGCCAAATAGAATTTTTTTTCCTTGCTCAAGCGAAGAGTCAGACTGCACTGAGGATGAACTACCACCCACACCTCCCCAACAACTAAACATTACCGCTACAGGCCCGGCCGTACAAAAAGTCACCACTACAGGCCCTGCCACTCAGAGAGTCGCCTCTACAGGCCCTGCCACTCAGAGAGTCGCCTCTACAGGCCCTGCCACTCAGAGAGTCGCCTCTACAGGCCCTGCCACTCAGAGAGTCGCCTCTACAGGACCTGCCGCTCAGAAAGTCACCACTACAGGCCCTGCCACTCAGAGAGTCGCCTCTACAGGCCCTGCCGCTCAGAAAGTCACCACTACAGGCCCTGCCACTCAGAGAGTCGCCTCTACAGGCCCTGCCGCTCAGAAAGTCACCACTACAGGCCCTGCCACTCAGAGAGTCGCCTCTACAGGACCTGCCGCTCAGAAAGTCACCACTACAGGCCCTGCCACTCAGAGAGTCGCCTCTACAGGACCTGCCGCTCAGAAAGTCACCACTACAGGCCCTGCCACTCAGAGAGTCGCCTCTACAGGCCCTGCCGCTCAG
Organism: Garra rufa; assembly: GCF_049309525.1. Taxonomy (NCBI): domain Eukaryota; kingdom Metazoa; phylum Chordata; class Actinopteri; order Cypriniformes; family Cyprinidae; genus Garra; species Garra rufa. The sequence continues at coordinate 2,900,269 of NC_133379.1, forward strand.
AAAGTCACCACTACAGGCCCTGCCACTCAGAGAGTCGCCTCTACAGGACCTGCCGCTCAGAAAGTCACCACTACAGGCCCTGCCACTCAGAGAGTCGCCTCTACAGGCCCTGCCACTCAGAGAGTCGCCTCTACAGGCCCTGCCACTCAGAGAGTCGCCTCTACAGGCCCTGCCACTCAGAGAGTCGCCTCTACAGGACCTGCCGCTCAGAAAGTCACCACTACAGGCCCTGCCACTCAGAGAGTCGCCTCTACAGGCCCTGCCGCTCAGAAAGTCACCACTACAGGCCCTGCCACTCAGAGAGTCGCCTCTACAGGCCCTGCCGCTCAGAAAGTCACCACTACAGGCCCTGCCACTCAGAGAGTCGCCTCTACAGGACCTGCCGCTCAGAAAGTCACCACTACAGGCCCTGCCACTCAGAGAGTCGCCTCTACAGGCCCTGCCGCTCAGAAAGTCACCACTACAGGCCCTGCCACTCAGAGAGTCGCCTCTACAGGACCTGCCGCTCAGAGAGTCGCCTCTACAGGCCCTGCCGCTCAGAAAGTCACCACTACAGGCCCTGCCACTCAGAGAGTCGCCTCTACAGGCCCTGCCGCTCAGAAAGTCACCACTACAGGCCCTGCCACTCAGAGAGTCGCCTCTACAGGCCCTGCCGCTCAGAAAGTCACCACTACAGGCCCTGCTGCTCACAGAGTTGCCGCTACAGGACCTGCCGCTCAGAGAGTCATCACTACAGGACCTGACCCGCAGAGATTTGTCACTTCTGATTCTGCCATGTTCATCAAGGTCTTAACGCTGTTGGAAGAAGTGAAGGAGACCCAGAGGGTACATAGCAATATGTTAAATGCTTTGCTTAAGCAACAAGATCAGCCCTTGCCAGAGGTTCCTGAAGGAATTGACTTCCCTATAACAACCACTGAAGACTTGGAAGCAATGAACGAAAAATTGCAGGACCCAAGATTACTGTCCATTGTTGTGAGTTCATGTTCAGAGTTCACACTGCTTGTTGGTTTTATTTTTGTGTGGTGATCCGGGGCGTGAATTTCAGTGTGGGTGTTGTGCTTGCATGCTCATTAAGACATGATTTCTGTTAGGGCTGTGCAATTAATCGAAATTCAGTTTCGATTTCGATTTCTGCTTCAAACGATCATGAAAATGCAGTAATCGAGAGGAAACTATTATTGTGCCCCATTTCGCCCCTATACCAGTGGTGCGATTTCGCTCCTCCGTAAAAAACTAATTTCACATGCAAATCAGCAAAACCATGTAACGTGACTTTCATAAAACGGGACGTGCTTGATTTATTAATGTTTCTTTGATGTTGTGCTTTTAATAGCGTGTTCTGTGTGTGCACTCAGAGACGGAACAGAACACAGACATGTAAAGTTATCTTTTAGATCAAGGTGCGCGTAAATGGTCAAATACACACAAAATATTTAAAAATAAGGCGCTTGGTGATTATTCATGTAAACCCTTGTCCATTATGTCTTAAATGATCATAAACGGTTGAGAATGAAAGTACGAGTGTAACAGTATATAGCATCCGTGTGGCAACAAATAATATTCCTTCTGCCATCTCTGAGCTTAATATTAATAAAACATAAAAATACAAATAGAAAAATCACTCACTGCTCTTGAATGAAGGACTTTTGTAGAAACAAAGCATGTTTAACTATTACAGTGAAGATGCTGTTTTATTTTACATTCAAATAATTACACTTAATTTCTGTAGTATTGTTAGACTACTTTAGACTTGCGTAAAATTATTTAAAATTTTTTTTTAAAGGACTGTTTTTTTTTTTTTCTCATTTGTATCTTTTTTTTTTCTGTTGTATTGCTATCTTTAAATTAATCAGTAACATAAAGTTTTGGACCCAGTCATAATCGTGTTAAATAATCGTGATTTCAATATTGACCAAAATAATTGTGATTATGATTTTTGCCAAAATCGAGCAGCCCCCTATTTCTGTTTATATACACCCAAAGCATGCACACATAAGACCGTCTCTCAGACAGTGTGTCTACTGAATTGAGTTCTTTTTAGTGACTCATGGCTTGAAATTTTCTGATACACACAAAAGTCATTATATATATTATTGGAACATAAACAGTGGAGAAACTATGTATAGGTAGATTTCTTATTAGCGGCTGTTTTTTTTAATGTAAATTTATTCTATTATGTTAAAAAAGTCAGTACCATCTGGTACTGAAGTCTGTACTTTTGGCAACACTGTAAGAGAGAGAAAATCTAAAATGAAATTCAGGTTCTGTGATCACTCTGCAGGTAAACTGATTTACGCATGTTATCTACAAATCATTTTGTTTGTGTTTGTACATAGGTTGCAAAGGTAGCAGATATTGGTGGTTCTTCACTAGATGATGCTACCAGGAGGATGATGAGATTCCTAATTTCAAATGAATTGGCCATCCAGTACAACCTTTTTGGCCATCATGGAAAGAAAAGATTTCGAGATCTGCGCCTTTTTGATGCCATATGTGGTAAATGTGCTTTATTTAACTACTCATACAGATTTGTGTGTAAAGCACTTTTCACAATACACTTATGGATACTATTCTCAATGTAATATTGAAACATTCGGTACGGCATCCACGTATCAATAACAATTATAATGCCAGGTTTTTTTTTTTTACTATTTGTACTGCACTGCAAGCGAAGAATTAAAGAAGCAGCGCATTGTTTGTGGTAAATATGAATGTTGGATTGACACAAAAATGTAGTAAATAAGTAAATAGTATAAATAATAAATTTATATAATTAAAATCAATTGTGTTTCACAGTTACACGGTCTGTAGATTTTTGGCTAGGTTTAAAGGAAAAGGGCATTTTTAGATAACCCGGCAATAATAGATGGCACTCGTGGAGTTAGGAAAACTAAGACATTTATGAACCACATTTATGAAATTATAAATACTTTGAAAATGTGTAATAATTTAAACTAAATGATTCTACATGATAAAAAGATCTATAATTTTATCACAGATATTGCTTTCTATGATCTGCGATCGGTGTTTGGCATCAAAAATCCTGAATTTTAGACCCCCAGGGCTCTACGCCAAGGTTAATTTAGTTTTGCTTTTTTAAATTCGTTTTATTTTAGTATAGTTTTCAAATTTGCAATAAAACTTAGTTTAGTTTTTATTCGTTTCATTAACAATTTTGTTAGTTTTAGTTTAGTTTCTATTTTGTAAACACATTTCTATTTAGTTTTTATATAGTTTCAGTTTTAGTTTTAGTTTTTTAGAGATTAAATAGAGATCACAATTTCCTAGCAATTCTAAACTAAGCAAAATAATGTGAGACAAAATATCAATTGCTTCAGTCTATTAAAAAGTGTTTAATTCATTTGAATGAATTATTAATAATTTAATACATAATATTTAAAATAGAATATATTTAATACACCAACTTTTTATATTAAATTTATGAAAAAGTGGTTTGAATGAATAAATGATTTGCTCACAAAAACATAACTGGATGAATCTGCGTTTTTGAATCAATCTTAGTAGTCAATGACAAATACATATTTTAACAGTTGTTTCCATCTAGTGGCGAAACAAAGCAATCGACACAAACGTTACTTGAAGCGCCAATTACTTTCAAAAAATGACGTGCTCTGTTTTGATCTCTACCATAGACATCACATCAGTGTTTGTATCCAAACTATGACCTTTAATCAGAATATTGCTGTGATAATATTAACGACTGGGTGTTTGAAAAGACTGTTTGTGAAGCTGTTTTTTTTTTTTTTACATAAACATGATGAGCGCTCTCTCTGTCAGCGGCAGTGCAAATATAGATTTGAATGTTCCGGTAAGACTTTTCAAAGGTTTAATAGACATGAGCAATCGTTGTCATTTACAAATGATCGCGTGGGGGTTTAAATCTCTATCATTTAACGATTAAGCAGCTCCAGTATATTGGTTTGATCGCTTGTGTTACATAAAATACATCAATAAAAACTGATGCAGTAGCCTAGATTTAATTCAGGTGCTGTTCATGTCGCAGCCTTTATTTTTCCGCCATGGGGTGAGAACATAATGATTACGAAAACGATTATTTATTTTTGATAATTATTATTTTATTTCAGTTAGTTTTTCAATAAAAGTTGTTAGTTTCGTTTCGTTCTAGTTTTTCATTTATTTTGACATTTTTATTTTATTTCAGTTTGCGAAAATGTTTTTTGATCAATAGTTTTCGTTTTAGTTTACGAAAATAACCTTGCTCTACGCTTACTTTTTTTTTCAGTTGTGACTTGTTTCAGACTGCTTTTGAGACAAAACGGCAAAATCAGGCAATAGTGTTATAGTCAGGCAATGTAAGTCACTGAATAATAACTTCATGTTTATTTAACTGCTGTATTAAATCAATATCTCATTAACAAACTCCCTTTAAAATTCTTAAAAGCTATCAGTCATCTTAGTTTGCAATATCACAAAACTCTATTATAATCAACGACGCTCTCTATACTGCACAATCTCTTATTTACACTCGGTCTACACTTAATGAAAGGATTCGTGAGATATGTCTGTGATGCATTACTCATCATTGCAAAAACACGTAGAAAGCTTTGAAGCTCACCTCAGTGCAAACAAAAATATGCTGATCGGGTCAGTCGCACATGGTGCTCCTAAATATTTTTTCACAGTCGCACGTAGTAATTTTCAGTCGCAAATGCGAGTGAAATGGTTGTACTGTAGAGCCCTGACCCCTGAGCAAGGCATCAAACCCCCAACTGCTCCCTGGGCGCTGCTCAAGCTTGTAATGTTAGAGACATTAAGCATCAGTTTGTTAATATTTGGCTTGTTATTCTATTTTGTACAGGAGTAAATATTAACAAATATGGGTAACACTCTATTTTATAGTGTTCATGCTGCATTTTACATGTACTTATTATAGAAATAAATTGTGCATTGATTTATGCAAATAATGTAAACCAATTCCTGATCCAGACCCTAAAGGAATTCTTTACCTCAAAATGAAAACAGTCGTCATATACTTAGCCTCATGTCAGTACAAACCCATAAGAAATTCATTCCAGTGGAGGAACAGAAATCTCTCAGATTTCATAAATATCTTCAATTGTGTTTCATGGGTTTGGGAAAACATGAGGGTGAGTAAATGACAGTTTTCATTTTGGGGCGAACTAACCTTTTAACCCTATAGTAAGTAAATGTTGTTAATTAATATTACTGAGTACTTAAATGTACCTACTCTGTGACGAGGACACTATAAAATAAAATGTAACCATAGTATGTAGATGGACATTTCAGATGATTATATGTGTAAACTTTTGTTTCTATAGGTGGACTAAAGAAGAATGCGATGACCAAAAGCGTGAACCAGAAGGACATCGAAAATGCACTCTCGAAATGGTTCACGGGGGCTAGAGACAGGGGCGGAAAGAGAGCAATCAGGTCACAGCAGTCTTCAGGACTATGATCAATTTTGTGTCCATCCATACAAATTTGAGACCAAATATTGTCATTGAGTTTTTAAAAGGGTTAGTTCACCCAAAATGTAAAACTATTCTATCTGTTCTATTGATTTAAACCAAGGGTGTCAAACTCTGATCCTGGAGGGCCACAGCCCTGCAGAATTTAGCTCCAACCCTAATTAAAAGTACCTCATCCAGCTAGTGAAGTCATTCAGGCTTATTTGAAAACTAGATGGTATGCGTGTTGGAGGGTTGGAACTAAAATCTGCAGGGCTGTAGCCCTCCAGGGGACAACTTGAATTAAAAAAGCTCCATTTATATTGTTTCATTTTTTCTTTCTTATTTTAGCTGTTCTATAAAAATGTTCTTGTGTTCCAAAAATGAATACATTTCTGATGGATTTGGGTGAAGGTATGTAATGACAAAGTTTTCATTTCTTGACTGTTTATTGTTTTTGTTTGTTTATTAGTCTTATTTTTTAAATGTTACATACGTTTGTTATGTAAAACCAGCTGTTGGGTTGTAGCACCCTGTTTTAAAATAAACTGGTAATGTTGGTGTTTAACACTACAAAAACTTGAAGTTTTATTAAAAATATCTGAATTGTAATAAAGTATTTGATATACTGAACTTTTACATTTTAATTACTGATTTATTTTTTTTTAAATTGCACCTTTCATGTTTTGTAATTTTGTAGATGAATGAACAGTGGAATATTCAAGCAGAAAACTGACAATTACCTAACTAAAATGTTGCTTTTATCAATTTATCATTTTTTTTTTAAATATCACAGGTAAATTAAAATTTGTATTTATACATTATAAATAATTATACTGTTCAGACATGATGCTTCAAAAAACCTCATAAGAACATGCACATATAGACCACATGGGGCCAGTCCAGTACCCAGAGATAAACTCATATCTGGGACCAATATGGGCTTTATGGATGTTGCCCAGTTGGGCCCCATTTAGGTTCTATATAAGATTTACGTGGGCTAATTAGTGTAGGGCCCAAGTGGAACCCATATGGGCTGTAAATATGGGCCCTATATGGGTTTGTCCATGGGTTCCATGTGGGCCCCATCTGAATTAGCCCATATGAGTCTCATATGGGGCCTGACTGGGACTAATGTGGGGCCCAAATGGGCAACTCATATAAGACCCATATTGGCCCCACTTTGGATTGTTGACTGGGTTATAAGTGGGGCCAATATGGGTCTTATATGAGTTGCCCAGTTGGGGCGAATCCCTAGATAACGAATCCCCATCTTCACAGCTTACAATCGCATCCCTAATCACTTTACATGATTAACGTATTTCATTTAGATTTTCTGAATATGAGTTAGAGCCAGGGGTGCCATGAAGAGTTTTAAGGAGGGTATGCAAGACAATTTGGGCCCCTTTCTTTCAGAGATAAATGTGTTTTACATTATTTTAAGTAACACTGAAACTTTTTTAAGTAACTTATTTTAAACCATTTTATATATAAATAAGCTTATATGACACCAAAATTATAGACTTGCACACATGATTTTCTTGTATTTACTCTTAGGTATTGCATTCCATATAATGTGACCATACATTTGAACTATTTTTCAGTTAAATAAATATAATTGAATTAAAATATAGAACCTTTATTTAATATTTTAAGGACATATTTTGGTAATAAATACTGTTTGTGCAATAATTATAGTCCATTGATGACTTTATTTCTCTTTTATTTATATTACTTATATTATTACTTATTTTCTGTTACTTATTACATACTGTAGTTGACTGTTGAACAGATCTAAAAGCGAGTTTTAATTGAGTAGCCTGTGGATCAGTGCTGGCTCAAGCTGTGAGCTGTTTTAGATGGTTCAGTCCAATTTGGTTTACTAAAATACACTGGTTCAAAAGGATATTCACTTTTCACATCATTGAATGCTTTAATAATATAATTGTGTATAAGTTACATCATTGCATGATTATGTAAACAAACTGGTTAATCAGGCATTTGAACCCTTGTATTAAAATGAACTGTCCAAAGGAACCATTAACAGAAATGAATCAGACTTTTCTGTTTGGCCACAGGAGCTCATATGCACAAAAGAAAATACAAAGCCTTATGGTGAAGCATAAAGAGATGAAGGATGCATGGTGGTGACAATCAATGTAGCCCGCATTCAGCTGCAGTGTGAACATAGCCCTGATTTCACTCAGCATTTTCTTATGTCTCAGCGTCATACATTTGCATGAATTTTCACATGTACCTGTAAATGTATTGGAAAAATAAATGTTTTAAGCACACTGACCACAGCTGAATGTTGAATAAATGTGCAATTGACTGTTGAAACTGCTTGTTTTTCTAAACCTCGTCACATTGAAGAAAACCATTTCTTTTTCCTAGAATGAGTTTTCAAATGACGTTTCATGCTGCTTGGGCATGCAAAACTCTTCCCACACTGAAGACACTTGTAAGGTTTCTCTCCAGTGTGAATCCTCATGTGACCCGTGAGGTTTCCTTTAACTGTGAAACTCTTTCCACACTGTTCACAGGTGTAAGGTTTCTCTCCAGTGTGAACTCTCAAGTGAATCTTGAGCGGTCCTTCTTTTGAGAAACTCTTTCCACAATGATGGCACATGATAGGCTTTTCTCCGATGTGAATATTAACATGATTCTTAAGGTGATTCATGTCTGTGAAACTCCTTTTGCACTGATGACATTTAAAACTGTTATCTCTTAAGTGAATCTTCATGTCAGTATTAAGGTTTTCAGTATATCTGAAACTCTTTCCACACTGACCACATACGTAGGGCTTCTCTCCAGTGTGAATTCTAATGTGAGTCTGTAGGTTTTCTTTACGCGTGAAACTCTTTCCACACTGAGTACAAGTGAAGGGACACTCTCCAGTGTGAATTCTCATGTGGGCAATAAGGGTTTTTTTCTGTAAAAAACACTTCCCACACTGAGGGCAGATTAATGGTTTCCTTTTAATGTGAACTTCCATGTGAGTCTTAACATCTCCATTAAATGAGAAACCCTTTCCACACAGTTTGCAGGTGTAAGGTTTCTCTCCAGTGTGACTTTTTATGTGGGCATCAAGGTTATTTTTCTGTGTAAAACTCTTTCCACACAGTTTGCAGGTATAAGGTTTTTCTCCAGTGTGAATTCTCATGTGGACATTAAGGAGTTGTTTACGTGCAAAACTCTTTCCACACAGAGGGCATATGAATGGTTTCTTTTCAATGTGAGTTTTCTTATGGACTGTAAGGCATCCTTTTCGATTAAATATTTTTCCACACTGTTGGCAGATGAATTTGAGTGTGCCTTTTTGTGTTTTTTGAGCTTTTCTTGTTGAGGAAGTCATTGATTTTTGTACAGTTCTGAAATCATGGTGTTTCTCATTTTGATCTTTCTCTTCTGTTTGATTCAGTTCTTGACTTTCCTCTTTCAGCACCATCAGGTCTGAGGAGAAAAGAGACAAATACAAATTGACACCGAGAATAAACAGTTACTACCCAAAGCATCTGACAAATTTAATCAGAAACGAAAGACTTTAACCGTGTCGGTCCTCCCTATACACAAAGTATGCAAGTTGTAAACCACTCTTGAACCACAAGGGGCACCATAGCAGCTGCGAAATTAATAGAATCTTCTAGTTATTTAATTATTTTGAAAACATGATGCTGCATTATGTTTCTGTCATTTAAAGATTATGATCTGAGATTATGTGAAACAGACAAGTGTAGGCTACTACATAGGGCATGCCACAGTGCCCTTAAATGCACTTAAATGCAGTCAGTTATGTCTTAAGTAAACATTAGCAGTAGGAAAAGTAATTGAATTAAGCACTAATGCCTGCAGTGTGAGACATGTAAAGTTTTTACAATTGAAATATTCCAGGACAGCATTTAACTTTTTTATTTTTAATCCCTTCCCTCCATCTTGTGGATGTGAATGTATGTTATTGCTCACATTTTGTGAGTGAATAATACTGGACAAACCAGTGCAATGGGTTTAAATTGAACACCTCAGATCACCTACTTATAAGTTTGCATAAAATGTTTTTGCAGCAATCTGTAGGCCCATATATAGGAATATGATCAAACATGATAATCATAGTGAGCAAAGAGCACTGTTTATAATCACTAGAGCTGTCATTTTTTTCGGTTCTGCAATGGCACTGAAACGTCCATTAAAATTAATAATGCTGTCTATAAGTTTTTTAAATAATGATTTAAAGGTACAATATGTAATTTTTCGCCGCTAGAGGTCGCATTGTTTAAAAACAATAACAGAGGCGACGCTTGATGACGCAATTACGGAGCGTAGAACGATGGGAAATGTGTTTTCACAAATCATGTTCACGGATGAGATACTGTCTTTTTTGCCTACCAATCTTATTGAGTATCACTGGAAGAAGCTATTGTAGATAGTGTTTGAAGAGGCACTTGTCCTCTAACAGAGAACTGCTTAACTTTACACTTAGGATGTAGGCACAATTGCCTTGAACCGAGCCTGAGCGCGATTACTCCCGCTGGCCGCGCACTCAAAATCCGGCCGAAACACACTTACGTACGAGATAACGGCGAAAATATTTTTTTCTAATAATATTCTACCTAATAATTAATAATAATTCATCTATGCCGTTCATTGATTTTCACTTGTATGTATCAGTGAGTTATTACGGAGAGTGAAAGAATATGAACGTTAGTTAAAGAATTTGCAGCTTTACTGGCAAACTACAATTCCTGTTCATCAATAAGGAGAGAACCAGACCCATTATAAACTTAAATATACTTTACTGAATTAAATTATTTGAAAAGTGTTGTGTTGGTAATTATAGGATACATTTGTAGACACAGAATTGTATTTGTTTTGTGCTCCGATGCGGTTAGCGCTTAAACTATGCGTACCGCGCCCGAGCCCAACCGAACTGCTCTCTGACCCACCTCTTTCAGCCGGGACAGAGCCAGCTAAATGAACCGCGCCCGAGCGCGGCACGGAGCACTTACACAAGTCAAACGAACCGGGCTTTGGGCACGGTTTAAAACGTCTAGTGTGAGTAAGTTACATCCTTACATACTGCGACATACTGACATAATGACATACTGGTCATTTATTTCACCCGTACGTTTGCGCTTCACAGAATGTGCAGGCAAAGCATAATCATGATCCATAACTATGTTATTGATTAAGGTATAAATACTAATATAAACGATATCAATATAAATATAATAGTATCGATCAAGACTAGCTACTACTTTATCTTCTTCATCTCTTCTTTGCTTCTGTTCCCCTTTGTATTTGGCGGTTCCGCAGGAACTAAGAGAAACTAGAGGGGTCAAAGGTTATATGACGCCATAGATGGGCGACAAAACGGAAATAAAGAAACGGCCCGTGTCTTCGAATTAAACTATAAATTTCTCCGGATTTGAAAGTTCGTGGAAACTGTCGGGATAATGTAAGTACACAACTAAAAAAAATATATAACATAGATATAGTGATTTTTGCTATTTTTAAAGCTGAAAAATTACATATTGTACCTTTAAACAGATTTTAAGTTATGTTAAAATATAATCAAACAACTGCTTCCTCCACTCCTGTCATTCAATGTTTTAACCCTTACACTCTCATTAAGTAGATTTCAAGGATTGAAAGTGTGATTCCATAATGAATTATACATTTTTAATATTATGAACTATATATAATTTTTTCGTTTACTTCTCAACTTTACAGTTCTGCTGTGTTTTCGTGGATATTTTGTACTTTTTTACCCATTTACTGCACAATTACTCAACTACGCTACCAAGTGGTTTATAAAAAATTTATTTTTAATAAAATAAAAAAAAAATCACCTTAATGATGATCTAAATTTAATCTAAATTGTTTTTGGACATTGCTCTATGTGTTAGGGATACAGTACTGCCATCTACAGGTTAGTGGAAAAACTTTTGAAGATATAGTTAAAGAAAGAAAGTGCAATGACCACATACATCCAACAGAGGCCCTTAGGGACTAATTTCATTTTCACTTTATTTTTCTTGATGCTTCAACTTCTCCTCACAACTTTATGATATATATTTTGTAAATATATATATTTAAACATTTTGAAAAAAAAAAAAAAAAAGTTTTTTGTAAAAGCTTAGAATTTTAGTTTTTTTGTAGAATTTTTGTCTTTCATCTTTCTTTTATCTGCACTTTTACCTCTCTTCTCTCTCTTTGTGTGAGTGTGTGTGTGGTGTGATGTCTACCCCTTCACATTGTTGTGCATTTATGTCTGATTTTATTTGCCAAAATCAAAAAAATGCACCTGTGTGTGTGTGTGTGTATGTGTGTGTGTGTGTGTGTGTGTGTGTGTGTGTGTGTGTGCGTACATGCGTGTTCCATGCTGCATTTTGTGCTCTAGTACCAGTCTTTCTTTTATGTATGAAAATTTTCAGATTTATGCCAGATATGTAGATTTTTTATGCAAATTTCTATATAAATGCTCCCTGTTGCAGTTACACACATGTGCGTGTTTGTGTGTGTGTGTGTGTGTGTGTGTGTGTGTGTGTGTGTGTGTGTGTGTGTGTGTATGTGTGTGATAGAAAGTTCGTTCCAATTTGAGTTTATGCTCTAGGACCAGGCCTTTATTTAAATGTTAATTATTTCAGATTTAAAATGGATTTACTACTTTTTTTGGACATACAAAATGAAAAAAAAAAAAAAAAAAAGCTTTTTTTTTTTTACTTTTCCACATTCATTTTCAATGTGGGGTCAATCTGACCCCAAGGAGAGAGAACGGTAAAAAAAAATGTTTACACACCTTTAGAACAACCGAATCAAGTCCGGATTTTTGTGTGTGTTTTTAGATAGATTATTTAGGAAAAGTCACAGAGTCTTATGCCCCTGAGATTAAGTGAACTTTTTTTTAAAAATGAAGGAAAAATCCAGTGGGGTCAGCCTGACCCCAAGGAGAGCTTAAGGGTTAAAGCTAACAGTTGCCGTTCATATACATAAGGCCAATGTCTCCGAAGTAAGAGAAAACAAACATAGTGTGAAATATAAGAACTCCTCCAGCTTTCAAAGCCGATGTGAGCTTTGCCAGGTCACAATAAAAAAAAAAATCTGGAAGCACAACCTACTTACTTAACCACTTAACAAGACAAGACGCACCTCAGCCAAAACCTGTTGATTCAACACTGGATAATACCCTCACAATTCCATCTACCTCATCTGCTTATGCAAAGAAAATAACAGAGTTGTGGTGCATTTCATTTGTATGGATTTGGTATATCAGGCCTATGGTGAACACTATGATCCTGAATCGACAGACACATAACAGACATTGCACTGCCCAGGATTTACGAAGAGGTAAAGAGTTGTGTAAAACACATCAACTCTGCAGAGAGAGTGGCCTTGATGTGCAATGGATGGACATCTAGATGTCAATGTAAATGTTTTTAATGTAATCATGACTTATCAAAATATAGTTGACACTTGAAATGTAACCGTCAGTACAAACAGTATATGGGACATCTGACCTCCAACCTGAAATGAGTTTGACACTCTTGAAAAAAAAAAACGGGTCTCAGTCTGTTACTAAAGTTCAAATCAGAGTTTGTTCCTCAAATCATGTGTTCTGCATGAGTTCAGGAGAAGAAACACTCATCCTAGATCAACTTCTGATGATACATTTACAGCTGATGCTGTTACAACATGTGAAAAATCACACACAAAAAAATCCTTCAGTGCACAACATGTCTTTGTCAGTTACTAAAACATTTGTGTTCAGCTTTGAGAATGAAAACCAACCTGTTTTGTTCCTCAGTTTCTTCTTGTTTGACTCTGAATGTTTCTTCAATCTTCATGTCTTCACTCTCCTCTTTAATAAATGCCATCTTCATAATAGTGTCACGTGGATTATACAGGATTCACATTTGTATTAAGATTTACTTGGTACTGTCTGATCTGTAGGATATATTTAGTAGATTACGGTTCAATAAATACATTTGCGGTTGTTTAAGTTCATTTCACACGTTTGTGTCGTTTCATTTACACAGTTTTGATTAGCAGCTGTCGTTAGCATGAGCTGATTCGAGTGATTTAAACCAGTGAATTATTTTGTGAATCATTTGATTCAATTGACTCAGAGTTTCGAAAACCTCCGTTTCTCCACCATAACTACTTGCAGAAGCGCTTTTAGTTACAAAACACCCTTAGGCAGATTAAAAGCATTTAAGTGTTACATTAAGTAATAATTCATTTCACAGTATTATATACAATTCTTTAAACGAGTTGTATTAATGTAAACACCTTAAATGATTAAAAGCACAAACCTTTCTTCAACCGAATCACAGACGCCAGAGCGTGACGCAGCCTTGTGACATAACATAGCCCGAACAAAATAAAAGTCTTTTTCGCCAAAACCATCGGATTTACATTAGAAAACATGTAAATAATAAGGTATGCGATTAATTGCAGGTCTATCAACCCCCAAAGCTATTAATATAGATGAGCTTTCTATCTATTTATGTGCTTTCAGTTTATGATAAAGCATTTGTGATATTCTCAATCAAAGATAAATTCCAGTATTTTCATATTCGAATTACAGGAGTGGAAAGAGAATATTCCAAATTCATAACAAATTTTTAGATTTAATCTAAAGTTGTGGTTGCAGAGTGATTTTGCCATTTAATTTATTGAATAAAATGATGACAATCTTGTTCAATGTCAGTTTCTCCCCAGAATATTAAGGCAATAAATCAAATTTCAGCTTTTTTTGGTTTAAGTGGATTTCATTAAAGGTCCATGACTGTAAAGGACTGCATTGAAGGTAGGTTTAAAACAGTTGATTTTGACTTTCTGAATGGAAAATTAGTTTTATGGTTAATGGTTAAAAATATAAATGGTTAAAATAATTTCTTCTAAATGTTAATGGAATGTGATTTACATTTACCCAGATTACCTTATTAAAATTAGTAGTCTACATTAAATTGTCTGTGCTAAAATGTGATTATAATAATTATTGGAAATTGATTTAGAAACATAAATAAATAAATAAAATTAATAAAACTGTCTTCTGTGTATTTTTAACACTAAAACAAAGGAAAAGTGTTTATTTATTTATTTTGCTGCCGAGGATACATTATAACAAGACCAGTAGACCTTCCACCTATCAAAACCTTTTTTTAAGAAATAACTATATATAATGAGCTTATACGTCTGTTTTGTATTTTCACTGCTAATAACTGATGCCAGTGTACTTTATTGTTAGCTCAGAAATCATTTAATCAGCTCTGAATGAGACCATGACAGCGCACTGAAGGCAACAGATGAACATGAATGATGAGACTGTATGGAGTTGTGTGTACAAACAAAAAATACGTAAATAAATATACAGAGAAATGAAACGAAATGTATATTTATCTATAAATACATTTTTTCCAAAAAATTTTCATCAACATTTATTTCCACATGCATTTATTTAGAAATGTATTTTATTTCAAATTTATTTATTCATTTGGAGTCAGCAAGGGAAATCTTTGAGACCAGAATAACACCTTGTGTGTGACCAACCGAAAAGCAAGAGCAAACAGGACTGAATGCATTCAGTACAAACTGTACTTCCAGTGGACATTTGCTTTTTTGGTACCCAGTATTTTAGTTTTTTCGTGATAAATTAAAATATTCTAGCAGTAGAATCACATGCTTAAATTTCAATCATTAATAAAGTGTAAATGTAGTAATCACTATATTATTGATGTAAAGCAGATGAGGTTGGTATATGAACGCAATCCGCTTAATGGTTTAGTGATTTCCTTATAATGGTTTTCTATAGGAAAACATTTAATGTGAAACTTTGCACATTGCTTTTATATTCTGGGTTCATCTGCTTGCCTCATCAATAAGGTGCACTGTAACAAGATTACTGTGAAATTTACAGCAACTTACTGGCAGCAATTGGCAAGTAAGTTGCTGTAATATATTCCACAGTATGCTGACTGTAAGTTTCATCACAGTAACTTACTGTACTACTGTAATTTTTATACAGGGAATATCACAGTACCATAATTGCATTCAGATTAATAGAATGCTATTTTTGAATGAATTAATTTATGAATAAAAAAAGTAATTAGTATACTGTACTATAATGAACATTACTGCTTTAATTGTGTGTAGTCTAAAAAGAAGACACTGTTTTTGTCACAAAAATAACATTTATTGACTTTAAATTGTGAAAATACATAAAATAGCATAGCATACAATACATTTCAATTTTGTATTTTTCAGTGTGTAAACATTTTTTTATTTTGCATAAACCTAAAAATGTGTAGACTCTAACTATAAAATCTTTAGCTCCAGTACAGGGTATACATCAAACATTACATGATAAACCAGAAAAAAGTTTTCATTACTGCCGCTTGTCAGAGAAAGTATTAACAGCGTCATAAAATAACAGCAATATCAATTGATTTTATTTTGAGTTAAGAAGTTAACTTAGCAAAGTGTTTTCAATATATTTTTTAGGGCCGGGACTCGATTAAAAAAATTAATCTAATTAATTAAAGGCTTTGTAATTAATTAATCGAAATTAATCGCATTTTAATCGCATATAAATATTTGACCTGAGAACAGTGAGAAGTAAGTTTTTTCATATGGATTTTTAGTATACCATTGCAGAATGACTGGATACATAAGCTTAAGCATCAAAATATTGTTTATTTTTGTTCAACCAAGTCCAACAGACCAGTGCAATATTGCCATTAAGTGTAGCAATAGGATACAGTGTTTCCCCTAGGTTTCCATACTTTTTTTTCTCGGTACTTTACCCTACTTTGTGTAATAACGAAAACATTTATTTCAGTGAAAAAATAAATCCCAAACTCTCTATTTTAACATTTTGAACAATAGGGCTTTACAATCTTTTGCTATTTTTTTTTTTAAGAAATTCTTGTGTGTTTTAATTTTTCTCATAATCAAATGAAAGCATAAACATTTATTTATTTTTAATCAAATGAAAAATAAACCTTTTTAATTTTTGGCAAACAAACAGAGGTTTGCTGTTAAAAATCAATAAATAATAATAATTTAACATTTAAATAATAATTGTAGTATTTTTTTCTACAATTAAGTGGTTAATCTTGTTGTTATATTTATTTTTTATCATATATATTGTTTTTTTGTCAATTATTTAAATAGGAATATTGTTCTATTTCATGTTAAACCGTACTTTTATTTTGACAGGTTGCCGTGAAGTTTCTGTGTGTAAAGTATGATATGATGCTAGTTAGTATGAGTGTAGTAAAAAAAAAAAAAAAGCGTCTCTGCCATTCATACATACAGATACAAACGGAACATGCAGGATTCATATTAAAACGGTCTTTTTGCATTTCTGTTTTGACAGACACTAGTCCATATCGCGATTTGAATTAAGTGACAGACCAACTTTTGATTAATCAATCCAAAAATCGACGAATTTATGTGGCATTCCGCGCTATAGTAATTTCGTTTTTTATGAATGGAGTCCGCGATCCAGTCCGTGTTTTCACGGAGGAGACATTGTAAACGCGCCCCCCCTAAGATAATGGAAGGGGAAACACTGGGATATTTAGAAACATACTAGCCTACATTTCAGAAATCCTGTACCCTATAGGTAGGTAGACCTTCTGTAAAAGCATTGAGGTCATACTTGAGGCTCTATGTGCTAGTTGGTGCTCCAGTATAATTGGTCCGTCGAAACTCATCCAGTGAGAAACGTTCCGCGGTGCAAAATTAAGTGCGATTAAAATGTGTTAAAAAAAATTAACGCGTTATTTTTTTGTAATTAATTAATCTAAATTAACGCGTTAAAGTCCCGGCCCTAATATTTTTTTATATCAGTGAAAATAAACAATTAACAAACAATTAACATTCATACAGTGGTGGCCAAAATTATTAGCACACTGGTATTTTCACCAGCTGAAATCTCACAGAAATTCCACTGGATTATCACAATTAAGGGCATAAATTTATGTTTGGATATTTATTTATATTTATGTAAACTGATATTTCCTACTTACACTACAGCAAAAAATAGAAATAACTGACTTAAACCCATGTTAAGCTGGTAAAAAACACTAGTGTTCTAATAATTTTGGCCACCACTATATATATCAGTCTTCATATATCACAGACATCAATTAAGCTTATCTTTTGGTATTATTTCTTCAAAGCATTTTAAGTAAAACAGCTCTATATGTAACAAGTGCCAACAGATGACCAAAAATGGGATGCAATAATTCTGGTTTCTGCATGTGATGTTCAGCATGAATCCTTTTTTCTTTCCTGAGATGGACATGAGCTGGCATCATTGTCCTGGGCTGGAGTCTTCTTCCCTGTAGTAAAAAAAAAAATGTTATTAATGTGGAAGTTTATAAGCAAAAATGACAGCTTAATTTTATTTTAAAATATAGAAAATCAGATAGGGGTCTACATATCATCAAAATATTTTCAATACACAAATATCATTATCAACAAACATCAAGGAAGGAATTTTATTTCACTATTTACAGGGTATCTGCAGAATTTTTTAAATATCAATTTATTGGCAATTTATGATCATTTTTAAGAGCTGCACAAGTAAAATAAACACAGTATGAGTGGGGTTGGACAATGTACGGTAACATATTAAGCCATAAAATTACATACAGTTCAGATAAAGGTTTTCACCAAAAAAAATCGTATACAACGGTATTTCAACCTTTATACCATTAAAAAAGATAAATCAAGTATATAATTTATTACATTTATTTAAAATATAAATGTAACTGTCTTAATTGTTTAGATATTTAGAAGGCACATTAACTTTTCACATTTACAACTCTGTGTTTTCTGCATAAAAACATGGGTCAATAACTAATAATTTGACCATAAACAGCTGAAAAAATTTATTGGAAATAAAAATGCATTCTATGTCACTTTAGGAGCGCTGAAATATTACGGTCTCCCTAGTAACGGCTGTAACAAACAAAGCAGCGCCAAACTCATTTACCCCGTTTATCAGGCATTATATGTTTACTTTAAGGTTTAGTTTAAGACTAAATTAAAATGCCATCGACACGATTCTGAGGACAATCGGTTCCCTTCAGATACATTCATATAAAGACACGCACATATCATTGCCTTTTGAAGTTTAATCCAGCCCTATCGTGATTCTTGTCTGTTTGTCCCTAACTGTAAAAGACCTTATAAAATTATAATTAGGACTTTTCTTATACTGTTTAACGTATTAAAAACTTTGTACGGTCTTAAATGTGAACTGAATTGAGGAGTTTTTAAGTACCTACAGGAGCCCTCTACTTTAAAATAGCTGGTGAAACATTTGCCAGCCCGACTGGAAAACACAATAGCTCCAGGACACTGGGCCAGCGATTTTGCGAGCCCTGTATTGTAATGTATTATAATATCCGAAAGACAAACGATGCATTGTGACAGCAGATGTTACTAACATGTAACCATTAAATAACAAATATTAATTATTTGATAGACGGAGGCTTACGAGATCTGGTCTTTTAGTCTGAGGCCGTTTCGCCTTCAGCCCTTTAGTCCTGAGTGAAGCAGTTTTGCTGAGAACGGATGGCGTTTAGTTTGTGGCGCGAAGCCATTTTAACTGATATTACGCACAGCTCAAGTAAAAAACACAAAGTCCTATGAAAAATGTCGTGCAGTTTTAACGCCTTACCTGTTTCTGCATTTCGTCCGTATTAAAGCAATATCCATCGCGCAGTATCTAGCAAGAGAAAAACACATGTGGCTTCAAACGGCTAATCCACAAACACACAGACGCACTTCCAGAATGTATACAGCCATGTCAGTTCTTTACCGAAATAATGACTTTAGCAATAAAATGTTGCCATGCCTGAAAATATATCAAAATTTAATGCTTTTTGCAATAATATGCGAGCACTTACCGGTTAATGTGGATGTCCGCCCGGTTCCACCGCTCCCTCTCACGGTCGACGCTCTCTCTCACGCTCTCTGAAAGTTAAACACGCATAACGTCTCGAGTGAAAACTGTAAATATAACAATAATGACAAAAAATATGGAAAAATAAAGAGCAACTTTACCTTTCTGAGGTCAAATTGGAAAAAAATACGCCCATTACGTCGGTTAATCCAGCTGAGAGAAAAATGCCGATCACAACTACTGCACTGTGATTCACAGGAAAATATTATTTTACTGTAGAATTTCCCGCGTTTGTATTTTTACCCATGATGCATTGCCGATTTACAGCAACATACTGTATACATATTCCACAGTATGGATTTGTTCATTTTACAGTAATAATGCTGTGAAAACTACAGAAATTTGTTACAGTGTGGTCCTGCTTACTGATCAGATTCATCTAACATTCTTGATCCCTCAGTTCATTTGGATACTTCTCATCTTCTATTAACAGTTCCTTTACTGATGTGTCAAGCTGTAAAGTCTTGGTGAATAATTAATAGACCTATAGAAATATCCACAATAAAGGTAAAATCTTATAAATCTAGTTTATTTAACAAATTGATTACTTAAAAAAAAGTACTTAAGTAAAAAGCAATAAAAGTAATTTTAAAAGACAAAAGTGTAATAAAATTGGAACATACATTTATCAAATTTTCTTTTACAATTCAGTTTAAATCAGTTTTTCAACATTGTTGTCATGATATTTCGCCATTCAAAAAGGGCCCTGCAGACATTTATTGCCATTTATTTGAGGATCTGAATTTGTCAGTCTATGTTTATCACTTATAATTGTACAAGAAAGTGTGAAATAATCCACACAGCGGCTGGTTTCTCTATCTCTGTTAGTGATTCAGATCAGAGACACGAATTACAAAAAATCCTGGAATCCTCTTAGGAAGTGTGTTTAGCATAACATTCACATGCTTTACATTTTCAGTCATTTATCTTTATCTTTATCTCTGCCTTTTTGGTTCAAACAAAGCAAAAACAAAACATTTTTGGTGGGTCACACTGTGGCCTCGAGCATCTCCCTTGCTGACAAAGGTCTAAATAAATAAGTAAATAAGTAAATAAATGTAAACATCAATGCATAAATAAATATGAAATTAACTAAATATTAAATGAACATGGAAAGAAACAATTGTTTACATGAACATTGTCAGAAATACATAAATGAATAAATGAAAGAATAAATGAATGCATTTTGGAAAAATAAAATAATTCATAAATAATTAATTAAAATTATAAATATAAATATCACAATTTGTAAATTTTAGTCAAATAATATTTTTATCATTTCATTCTTTATATATAGTTTAGTGTGTATTTCACCAAGAAAAAAAACTCTAAATACCATTGACTGTAAATATCTATGCACTCTTTGGATCCTAGACACAGAAGCGCGTGAACAGGACTTTTATTTTTTGATCTGGTGATGTGACGTCATAAGGCTGCGGCGCGCTCCTGCATCAGTGTTTGCTTTCAGTTGAAGAAAGGTTTGTAGTCTTAATCATTTGAAGTGCTAAATTCATACGCGTTCAGTCTATTTTATACGGTTTACAGGCGATTTAAACTTTATAATTATTGCGTGTAATATTGTAATATTTGATCTTATAATGAACGTTATTTTATGAGAATAAAGCGCATCCACACAGCGGCTGGTTTCTCTCTCTGTTAGTGATTCAGATCAGAAACACGAATTACAAACTCCGAGTCAGTTTATTCACAAAATGATTCACTGTTTCGAATCGCCGCTCGCTGAGAGACCAGCTGCTCAAAACCGAGTCAATACGAGAACAAACACAAACATGATTAATGACAACTTTGACAAACAATTGCAAATGTTTGGTTGTTGTAATGACAACTTTTTAATACAATAGCAATTTTTAAAGTGTGTAATCGATTAAATGTAATAATCATTAAATGTTAATCAAAATGAAATAGTAAGTTAAAAGGTTTGAATGTTTGTTAAATCAAATCATTTAAGTCCATTAGCTATTACTCTGATTCCCTTACTAGTGCACTGACTACTGAACTAGAGCTGATTGAGATGCACACAGAGATTTAATTTTTTTCTTTTTTTATATTTCTGTTAATAATTCTCATCTTGAACAGGGCAACGTTTCCAAACAGAAAAAAAAAACTCCCGGTGGAGCAACTGAGATCCACGTGACACTATTATCAAGATGGCGTTTATTAAAGAGGAGAGTGAAGACATGAAGATTGAAGAAACATTCAGAGTCAAACAAGAAGATACTGAGGAACAAACAGGTTGGTTTTCATTCTTAAAGCTGAACTATTCTATGAACTGTCCTCTACATCTTCTCAATTCATTTGTCTTTGGCGGGTGTTTTTCTGCTCCGTTTGCCCTCCTGCGGCTTTTTTTTTTTTTTTTTTTTTGAAAGAATTTCAGCTTAATTTTTTTCTTAAAGTTCAGCTCTCATTTAAAAACAGAATTTGTAAACTTGTGTCTCATTTAATTTGTAAATGTTAAGGTGCACCGCTAGGATTGAGTAACATTTTTCAATATGAAATAGTTTAATAAAAGTTTTGCATGTGGTCTAACTATAGTATAGATACTGTAATTATGACATATGCAAAATAAAGTCTGGTGACAGCCATCACTTTCACTCGACTAGTGCTGCCCCCTTAATAGTTTACTGAATGTTAGTCTGCGAGAAGAGGATTAGCAGGGCTGCCAACTTTTGAGTTCAGCTTGGAGTGAGAATTTCCACAGCAGTTTTAACTGAGGGTGCTTTTGACTGCGTGAGAAAATGGATGTGTGGCGTGAGAGCGTGTGAAAAGTGTCAATTGCGTGAGTCTCACGCTGAATGCGTGATAGTTGGCAGCCCTGGGATTAGTCGGCTAAAATTTTGTTGTTTAGTCAGTCACGGTAAAAATGGTCCATGTCATTATTGAACAGATTGTTAACAGCCGGTTCTTGAGGTAGGCCTAATAACGGAATATCGGGCAGGAAATAAATACATTTGCCTATCATTCATCAACCTCACATAGCAATTATCTTTTAAATATCTTGGGCCAAAATTTTATTTTAAGTTTATTTTAGTGATGCGCGGGTCGAGTTTTTTTTCAACCCGCGGGTCCCGCAATTATGAAATTATTTGGCCCGCCCCACAGTACTGTGTCTATTTTTACAACCCGCCCCGCCCCGCGACAATTAAATAGACATATTATGCATTGTAATGCAAATGAAAACCGAAAGTGCTTTTCGCCCTTTAAACTTGCACGTTACTGTACGATTATGAATATGAACCATAAATCAAATCATATTAATAACAAGATAAACAGTGGTGTAACGTTTGTGGTGCCGGAAGAAATGTGGGTATATATGCTTCATTTATGAATATCGTTTTGAACGCATTCGTTTACTGCATCCTTGGACTGAAAGGTTTACAGGTTCACTGGTTTTAGGGAGTTCTGATCATAAAAATCTGCTTCTTTTTATTTGCAAGATATTGTTTTTGTTATTATGTACTGTTTAAAATGACTAGGGTGCGGGAGAAGCAGCGGGCACAATCACCAAATACATTTCAAAGCAAGCCGGCGGCGCCACAGTCCGGACTACATCTACGTCTTTATTGTGTGTTTTTAGCAAATATTTACATTCATTCACATATGACTGGATGTGGTTGACTGTCATGATTTTGGCTAATGCATGATAATGCGCATCAGAGGAGATTTAAATACGCATAGCACCAGGCCTGCAGAGCTGAATGTGCGTTCGCTTGATGCGCTTGTGGCTGGCAGTGGGAGCTGCTTGGCGCTTTCGTGACGTGACGTGTTGATAACCTTATTAAAGAACTTAATAAAATATGAAAATATATTCCCAAATATGTAATAGGCTATAGGGAATTGCACCCAACATACATTGATTTTTTTTTTTTATGACCCGCCCCAACCCGCCCCGCGAATAAAGTTACAGTTTCTTTACCCGCCCCAACCCGACCCGCCGATTATGAGACGACCCGCGCATCACTTGTTTATTTCCCACATTTTCATATCAAGCTTCCAACTACCATCGACATTTCAGACATTTAAAACTATTTTAATGGCAAAAATCATTTTCAGACACCAGCAAATTAACGTCTGAATTAACGTACAAATGCGACCCGATGGGATTTATGGTCAAGTCAGATTTGCATTACACACAATGCTAAAGACTGCTTGATGAAGAACTTAAATAATATATGATTAAAATCAAGTATGTATTTGTTTTCAGTTGTGTCCTCCATGTGCTTTTGTTTATATTCTGCATTTGCATTTGTCATACATTTCATATAACATAACTCATATAACTGTGATTTCTTGTTTGTGAGCTCCCTCTGTTGCTTTGGCTAAAAGGGTAACAGTGGAGTGGGACTCAACACCTCTTAAATTTGCTTAGTGGATATAGGATGTAGTTGTATGTTGGTTGAAACACTTTACATGTTTGAATATTTTGATGTCTGTTGTTTTATTTCATTTCATTATTCAACTATTTTCTTTTTTCACCTTAGACCTGAGGGCACTGAAAGAGGAGAGTCAAATACTGAATGAAATGGAAGAGAAAGATCATGATTTCATAAATGAAGAAAAATCTTTTAGTTGTTCACAGTGTGGAAAGTGTTTCAAACAAACAGTAAGTATTAAAAGACACATGAGAGTTCACACAGGAGAGAAACCGTATGGCTGTCAACAGTGTGGAAAGCATTTAATTCATAGAAAAAATCTTAAAACACATGTTAGGAGTGACTTTTTAGAGAATCCCTACACATGCCCTGAGTGTGGAGAGAGTTTCCATCAAAAACAACTCTTTGAAGACCATATGAGTATTCACACTGAGCAACCCTACACATGCCCTCAGTGCGGAAAGAAGTTTAATTATAAAGGACACTTTGAAGTCCACAAAAGAGTTCACACAGGAGAGAAGCCTTTTACCTGCCAGCAATGTGGAAGAAGTTTTAACCAAAAAGGATCCCTTAAAAGACACATGAGTGTTCACACTGGAGAGAAGCCTTTCACCTGTCAACAGTGTGGAAGAGGTTTTAACCGGAAAGGAAACCTTGAGAGTCACATGACAATTCACACCGGAGAAAAACCCTACTCCTGCCAACAGTGTGGAGTAAGTTTCACTCAAAAAGAAAGCTTTAATAGACACATGGGAATTCACAATGGAGATCAGTCTTACTCGTGTGATCAGTGTGGAATGAGTTTTGATCAACATGAAAACCTTGAAGTCCACATGAGAACTCACAGAGAGAAACCCTACACATGCTCTGAGTGTGGAAAGAGTTTTCTTAAAAAACAGCTCTTTGAAGACCACATAAGAATTCACTCTAGAGAGCAACGCTACACATACCCTCAGTGCGGAAAGAGGTTTAATCATAAACGACACTTAAAAGAGCACATAAGAGTTCACACAGGAGAGAAGCCTTTCACCTGCCAGCAATGTGGAAAAAGTTTCAACCAAAAAGGAATCCTTAACAGACACATGAGAGTTCACTCTGGAGAGAAACCGTTTATATGTGGTCACTGCGGAAAGAGTTTTAGAAATAAAGCAACACTTCAATACCATATGAGGTTTCACACATGAGAGATCTGTATTTTTATGTTATCAGTGTGATATGAGTCATGAAATAACACCAGTCCATCACTGTGGAAAGACTTGCAAAAACAAGACAATCTTGAGGTTCACAGAAGCACCTCTGTTAAATTTCTAAATATCTGAGCAGTGAATTTGGGCTTTGTTTACACCTGGGTTTAAATGTGTTTTGGTTGATTGGATCACAAGTAGACTGTCTCTGTATCACAGTTTCTTTTGACCACGTCTCTCCCCATTTTGTCAAGGGGAGGTTAAATGCATGGGCTCTTTCAGATCTTCCGATCGAATAACATAAAAAAGAGTAAGTCTAGAGAAAACGACCAAAGAGGTAAAGAAATAATGAAGAAGACTTAGTAAGCAGTGCTGGTGATAGTGAAAGGGAATCAATAAATTGAGGACAGGAGGAATTAATAACTGTATTGCAATTTACAGATGGGTAATTGCATGAATAAAAGAGTTGAAACAAGCAGATGACATCAAGTGTAAAAAGTTCTTGAAGATGAAGGATTGGTGATAATATGTAATAGTAAAGAGCATATGGATAGTGATAAAATGAAAATGGTATGTGAGCAATGATTTGAAGTTGCAGTCAAATAGGAAATAAATTATGGAGGTGTGGAGTAATAACTGGGGTCCCATTAAGTGTGAACATGGGAAATGTAATAGAAGTCGAATACTTACAGATGACTAGAGAGTGTTGTTTTCTAACCTGAGCTCTATCTTCCTGTCATGTTTGTCTTAATCAAAGATGCGATCTGAGAGAATCGCCGACACCCGGGAGATATTTGGCATGCTAAATATCTGGACCTGTCGGCGATTCAAAATCATGCCGTGTGAAAGGTGATGTGACTGAAAATCACATCGGCGATTACCTTCAGCCAATGAGAGAACAACATCCAGGCCAGAGAGAAGGTGGGGGAGGAGTTACGAAAGTTTAGACCACAATA
Source organism: Garra rufa (assembly GCF_049309525.1). Classification (NCBI taxonomy): domain Eukaryota; kingdom Metazoa; phylum Chordata; class Actinopteri; order Cypriniformes; family Cyprinidae; genus Garra; species Garra rufa. The sequence continues at coordinate 2,926,231 of NC_133379.1, forward strand.
TCAACAAGCATAGTTTCGGTTTATTTTCTATACGCTGCAAATGAGTGCACATGTATGACAAGCTTCTTGCGGGCTACCATTTTTTAAATAATAATCTCAGTCTCACGTGAGAACTTGCACGCCTGACCTCGCGTTGTTTCCATGTCACTTCTCGCGTGTGTTTGGTTGTGAGACGCAGTTCGGGGACCGGGACAAAGTTGTCGGCGATTCTTCCTATTGTAAAGTCATGCAGTGTGAAACCCCCTGTCACCGATCCATCGTACAGTGTGAACACAGCAGTGACGGAATGCTACCCCTGATAGTCATGCAGTATGAAAACATCTGTGACGCGATTGCTTTGAAAATCGTGCAGTCTGAACTCGGCTTAACAGAGACGTAATAGGCTATATTATAACTGTTAAGCTTAAATGTGAACACTATAACCTTTATATTGCATCATTCTTTATTGAACAGACTATTAAAAACATACTGGCATCGTGAGTCATTTAGATGCAGTGAAATGAAACGTACTTTATAATGTTTCAATTGCTGTAGTCAGGAATTATAGTTGGCAAAAAGTCTTAACTGGTAAAATGTTTGCACATTCTGTCACAGTAATAACTAACTAGTAGGCTAATAAGAGAAAAAAAAACTTACTCATGTCTTCTGAAGTACGTTTTATTCCTGACAGAGTCTTCTTCCAGAAATGACGAACTTGAACGAAGTTTCTCCTTTGTTTACCGTGATGTGGGCGTCTACTTTTGGCGCGGCGCCCTCACGTGGACGATTTGAATATGAATAGCGAACAGCTCGTGGGCGTGATCTAATTATAAAATAATGAAGCAGACCGGAGAGACTGGACATCGTGTTGGTTTCATATTGATTATTTTATCACAGAATATTTGTTTTCGGTAAAACTTACTTCGTTTAAAAGTATACATATCAAGCTTTGTCTAGACATATTGCTCATGTCTCTGTGTTGTATATTGGCTGAGTTATAGTATATTTTACTGACACGTTTCTGAATGAAGATCACGGAGATCAACGCAGCAGACAGCACACCCTTTTTGTTTTCTTTATTTTGCAAAATCACAATGTTTTTTGATTTTGTGAGTATATACAAATAAAAGTAGACCCTTTACAGATTCGATTGATGTACTGCTTTTATCTGTACAATCAGAAATGACAGAGTAATTGAAGTTCCTTTTGGGAAACTGCCTCAAAACGCCCCAGGGCGTTTTTCGTCCCCAGGGGGTTAATGAGCATAGAAACGTGGGAATGGGAAATTGAGCGGCATTGCTCGCCAATTGCCAGTTTGTGGATGAAGTTGATTCCAGACAAATAAGTCTGAATAGTGGAGACTCTGATTTTAGATTGGAATGAGCATGCGTGACAAAATTGCAGATGGACCAAACATCCATAAGAGGAAATGGAATTCGGTAAAAGGAGTGGTAAGCCTTAAAACAGTTCCAGCCGGTTAGGTATGCCGAGAGAGTACTATGGGCAAGGCCGTTGAGGATGGCTTCATGCGAAGCCTGTGAGAGGTCTTCTAGATTTGGATTTAGTTGAAGACGGTGGCAGAAAACGGTGGGACTGGCGTGGGATGGACCTCTGACTCTGGAGCCAAGATCCTGAACTTCTAAAAAGAAAGGCGAGACAAGGAATCAGCTATACTATTATGGTAGCCCGGAATGTGAGCGGCTCGGATTAGGAACTGGTTTTGAGCAGATATTAGCGTCAGCCTGCGGACGAACTGCATGATAGCGGGAGAACGAGATCTGCCTTTATTTATGATGTCAACTACTGCTGAATTGTCCGAGTGAATAAGTATGGTGTGTTTGGACCATTCATGCCCCCAAAGGATGGCTGCTATAATGACGGGATACATTTCGTGAAGAGCGGACGAGGGCGAGTCTGAATGCTGAACAAGATGGCTAAACTCAGGTGGCCATTTGGAAGCGAACCAACGGCCGTTGTAGTATCCGCCGAAGCCGGCGGATGGTGCTGCGTCTGTATACAGCTGAATGTCTTCTGGCTGTGTAACGTAGTCATTATAAAAGAAGGATATGCCGTTCCAAGAAGACAAGAATTGATGCCAGAGGCGCATTTCCATCTTACAGCCATCATCCAGGGTGACCTTATCGTGAAGGGAGGGGATTGTTGCTACTTTTGATAGTAGGTGGGAAAGAAAAGATTTCCCTTGGGGAATTATTCTGATGGCGTAGTTAAGGTGGCCTAGGAGGGATAATAGCTGTTGCTTTGTGCACCTATCTGCTAGAAGATAGTTTGAAAGGAGCAATGACATGCGTTGTAATTTCTCAAGAGGCAGAGATGCTTGGAAAGTGATGGAGTCTAGGGTGATGCCTAGAAACTCTATGGAAGTGCATGGCCCTAGAGCTTTCTCTTTTGAAAGGGGGACGCCCAGTTCAGAAAAGACTTTGACGAGAGTAGACAATCCTAAGTGAGGAGGTGTGGATGGAGGTGTAACGATAAGAAAGTCGTCAAGAAGGTGAAGGACATAGGAAAGCTTGTGATTATTGATGAGAATCCAACACAAGGCCTCTGAGAGGGAGTCGAAGATCTTGGGGCTGCTTTTACAGCCGAAAGTAAGGCATACTGCGAAATAGTAAGCTCCTTTCCAGGATATCCCAAAAAAGCGCCAGAAATCCGGATGGATGGGCATAACTTTGAAAGCACTGGTGATATCCGCTTTTGAGAGCCATGCTCCGTGGCCTGCCCTACGAATAAGAGTGATTGCTTGGTCGATGGATGCGTATTTCATGGAGAAGTCTGGGGCTGGAATGATGCTATTAATGCTGGGAATGGATGTTCCATGAGGGGAAGAAAGGTCGATTATTAATCTCTTTTTCCCAGAGTATTTTCTGGTGGCGATGCCGATGGGACTGATTCTAAATGCGGAAAAAGGAGGTGCTTTGAATGGGCCTATCATAAATCCTTCTTGGACTTCTTTTTCTATTAATGCGTCAACGATGTCTGGCTCCGAGAGAGCGGACTGAAGGTTGTGGGAGATGTGAGAAGTGTCTGGCTTTATTGCAATACCTGGATGAAAACCATTGTTGAATCCGTTAATAATGTCTACAAACTCTCTGTCAGGGTGGTCTAATAAAGTAGTGGCTAGGGCTTTTACCTTAACTGGTGTGCCGAGAAACTTTAGTAGTCATTCGGGTAGAGTGGTTGGGTTGTGAGGGCAGGAATTCCTAGCGTGGGCGCCGCCGCAGAAGGAGCAGACGTGTAAGAGTCTGCAGTTGGAAAGGGAACAGCCGAGATGGTTGAAATTATTGCATACCATTCTGCCTCCTTGGTATAGAATCAGCCGTCCTCTTTTATCTATACTTTTGGGAATTGGGACGTTGACTGTGGGACGTATGTCGAGGGGCTTAGGAATTATAGGAGGAGGTGGCGCTGCTGAAGACAATCTATTGAACACGGTTGGTTTGCGTGAAGAAGACGGCTGTGGGTTAAGGGAAGTGATGACTGTGCACATGGAGGCAGGGTGAGATGGGGCTCCACAAAGCTCGCAGGAGACTGAAGTACGGGCTGCAAAGATGCGACAATAAAGTTCGGCATCAAGGGTGCCCCAGTATGTCCCTTGGTTAAACTGCTGTAACCGACCTGCTGCTTGAGTGGTGAAAAGAACATGGTAGTTATAAAAGCCAGTCCCTCCGAAGCGTACAGCCATGTCTAGAATGATAGAAAGATAGTCGTCTAGCTCGGTCCTTCTGTCTGGATAGACTGAACAAATTATGTCTCTATAAATTGAGAAGGCGAGGGCAAATTCGGTAGGGGTGAGGTCTTTAGAACGAGAATTTATTGTGTGGCTAAGCTGCATGATGCCAAGGCTGGTTTGCAGTTCTCTGGGCTGACTGATATTTATGAGAGATGGCTGGAGAAGGTGGGCTAGATCTATGTAGTTACCGGAAAGGATTTGCAGGCGTAAGGCTGGAGAGACGGGGGACGGTCGAAGGACTGATGAAGCTGGCCGATGAGGAGGTATTGCAGTGGCCAGGGTATAATGGCTGCTGTTAAATGGCGTGATTTGGGGGTATTGGGGAGGGGAGGGGATAGGGTAGGTGGGGGAGGGATAAAGGGATAGATTAGATGGAAAAGCAGAAGGAATAGGAGGAGGTTGAAAAGATCCGCTTGCAGGAAACATTCCGGGGTTCGCTGCGTTGAGGACTTGGTTTGCTGCATAAGATCCAATGGCAGGAATAAATCCGGGGTTTGCTGCATAAGATCCACTGGTGGGGATGATTCCGGAGTTTGCTGCATGAGGAACAAGGTTTGGGTTAGTTAGAGAAGAACCAGATGTAGCAGAAGCCGTAGTGTTGGTAACGGCTGAAGGAAGGGTAGAGGAATGGATGGTGGGATGGAAGGATGAATAAGTGTTAGGATTTGGGGATGGTTGTGAACATAAGGATGAGAAAAAGGATGAAATTATCTGGGATAATTCGAAGGTGGAAGGAGCCGTTGTTTGTGGCATTTGAGTTTGATTGCCACTGGGTGGCACAGATGCTGCTAGCTGAGGCCGTTGATGAGGCTGTGCGGTGGCGTCATGTGTAAGGAAGTAAGGATTCCTTGAGGAAACCCGATTTAATGGTTCTGAGGTTGAAGGAACCATTGTTTGTGGCATTTGCGTCTGGTCGCCGCTAGATGGCGCAGATGCTACGTGCTGAGGGCATTGACGAGTCTGGGCGATGACGTCACGAGTGACGCTAGGTGGGTTCCGTGGGAATACCGGAAGAGTTGAGCGTTCTGAGTTTACGTTTACAGGAGTGATCGTAGATGCTGTGTAAAGTTGAAATAGTCGTGATTTATTATCCGTGCGGCTGAAATGTATGCCCTTATCCTTAAGAGCGCGCTGGAGACGAGCCACGGTCCATTGCTTGATGTTTCTCTCCCGTCCGGGAGACTTACCACAAGTGCGAGGACTGCCGGTGGATGGATGTTGGCTCTGATGGTGAGATGAGCAATCGCGACGGCTTCCGTGCCTGTGGGATCTATGGCGATCCCGGATAGAAGATCTCGTATGCGGTGGAGAGCGTGATCGAGTCGGGGTTGGAGAAACCTCGGATAGTGAACTTGTGTGGGAACGCTCGCTTGTTTGGGGAATTTGAACGGCGGAACGCAGCCGATGGGAAGGTTGACTGCGTGAGGAATGGCTGTGTGAGGATTGTTGAGAAGGTTTTCTGGGCGGAGGAGACTTATTTCCAAATAGGTCGTCGACTGAGCCAGAGGGGTTGATCTGCAGCTCGGGATCCATGGTGAGGAATCGAACGAGAAACTGAGACAAACGGTTCAGAGAAGGTCAGTTCTGCATAAATAGCTGACGGGGAACAGACTGATTGGTTGAGGCGTGGCCCTGCTCCTGAACTTTAGTTAACTCTTTAACCTCATTTCATTCGATTGGACAATGGAAAAGAACGCGAATAACGTTGGGCGTTTTTCCGCTCAGAGTTGATTTTTTTTTTTTTTCAACTCCAGGCGCTCAGAGCGCTCCTGCAAAAACGCGAGGCGCAGCAGGCGGCGGAAACGCGAGGCGCCGGGGGCACATAAACAGAGCGCAGAACGCTCACTGCCAACAGAAAACCATTCAAAAGAGGCACCTCCAACAGCAAAACCGCGTTCGGTGTGATCGCCGCCTAATCGCTGCCGTCAAGATGGTCTTCATCTCGTCATGGATCAGGGCAAGTGAAAATTAAATCTGTCACAGGGGTGGTTGGATTTATTCACAAACATGTTAAAAATATTTATTGAACGCTTCTTTCTTTTCACTTTTGTTTTTACTGCATTATCATAATCAAAGGCTGTATTTAACTTAATATAACCATACAAAACCAGTAGTTCTGTGTGCAATTAGACATTGAGCACCTCCATATTGCCAAAATGGTATGATGTTCGTTTCACCCGCGAAGATTCGACTGTAAGATCGGTGGTCGAATCAGGCTCCGCATATCGATGCATCGAATCTTCGACTATTCGGGGACAGCCCTATAATAAACACAACTTTTGATTTTAATGATGCATTAGTAAATGTTGAAATTAACACATTAAGGAAGACTAATAAATGCTGTAGAAGTATTGTTCATTCATAGTTCATAACTAAAGGAGTTAACGAATGAACCTTATTGTAATGTGTTAACAAAAAACGACAACATTTTTCTTTGCTTTAGCATTTTATCATGAAGTTTTGATATCCAGGAACGGTGTTGCCAGATTGGGCATGTTTCCATCCAACTGGGCTCCTTTTGATCAGGCTGAGCCAGAGAAAAAAAACATTGAGTGGTTGAACCAAATTTTGTCAGCATCTAGATTTTTTTTATTCACCTTTTTGTTTGGTCAATGTTATTTTAATACATTTGAACACGTTAACTAGAAATTATCAACCCGTTCTCATCAATTTGCTTATAAATAACATGGCTTTACACTTTCCAATTGCGTGTAATATATACGCCAAAGTCCAGTTTCGCGTGCATACGATACGCCAATCCTTCCCATTAACTTTTGTGGAGAGCAGATGCGTACAAATAGCACGCAGCATCTTCTACGGCAGTGACGTCACCAGCGAGGCTCGGTTTGCTCCGTTCACTTGATGCATATACACCTTCAAACAGGTAAGAAAGGCAACAATCTTTTCTTTTGTAATGAGATCATTTTTTTATTTTTATTTTGGTGCTTCTGGACATTAGTTAGTTTTACTGTGGTATTTGTAGTTGAAGCACAACAACCACAACATTTACCATGGTTTTACCTCAGTAACCATAGTTTTACTGTGGTATTTGTAGTTGAAGCAAAATTTAATTCACAAACTAATTTTGAGTTAAAATATGTTGTTTTAACTTGTGTTACTGAGATTGGCACGAGTAATAGTATTACCCAAGGTGTATTAGTAATTCCTTATATTACCGCGTTACAGCAAAAAG